>NC_047679.1:109997602-110182602 GCF_011762505.2 Arvicanthis niloticus
CCCTTTTTCCCTCTGGATGGTTTTAGTTCCTTTGTCAAAGACCAAGTAACCAGAGGTGTCTTGATTCATTTTTGGATCTTCAATTCTATTCCACTGATCTTCTTTCCTGTCGCTGTACAATACCATACAGTTTTTCTCACTACTGCTCAGTAGTAGTACAGTTTGAGGTCAGGGATGGTGATTCCCCCAGAAGTTCTTTTATTATTGAGAATAGTTCTCGCTATCCTAGGTTTTTTGTTATTCCAAATGTATTTGCAAATTGTCTTTCTATCTCTATGAAGAATTGATTTGGAATTTTGATGGGGATTGCTTTAAATTTGTAGATTGCTTTGGGCAAGATGGCCATTTTACTAAGCTAATCCTGCCAATCCAAGATTTTCTGAGATCTTCTTCGATTTCTTTCTTCAGAGACTTGAAGTTCTTGTCATACAGATCTTTTACTTGCTTGGTTAGATTCACTCCAAGATATCTTATTTGTGACTATTGTGAAGGGTGTCATTTCCCTAATTTTATTTTCAGCCTGTTTATCTTTTGAGTAGAAGAAGGCTACTGATTTGTTTGAGTTGATTTTATATCCAGCCACTTTGCTGAAGTTGTTTATCAGGTTTAAGAGTTCTCTGGTGAAAGTTTTAGGGGTCACTTAAATATACTAACATATCATCTGCAAATAGTGAAATTTTGACTTCTTCCTTTCCTATTTGTATCCCTTTGACTTCTTTTTGTTGTCTAATTGCTCTAGCTAGGACGTCCAGTACTATATTGAATAAGTAGGGTGAAAGTGGGCAGCCTTGTCTAGTCCCTGATCTTAGTGGGATTGCTTCAAATTTCTCTCCATTTAGTTTGATGTTGGCTACTGGCTTGCTATATATTGCTTTTACTATATTTAGGTATCGGCCTTGAATTCCTAATCTTTCCAGGACTTTTACCATGAAGGGATGTTGAATTTGTCAAATGCTTTCTCTGGATATAGTGAGATGATCATGTGGTTTTTTTCTTTGAGTTTATTTATGTAGTGGATTACATTGATGGATTTCTGAATATTAAACCATCCCTGCATTCCTGGGATAAAGCAAACTTGATCATGATGGATAATTATTTTGATATGTCGTTGGATTCAGTTTTGCAAGAATCTTGTTGAGTACTTTTGCATCAATGTTCATAAGAGAGATTGGTCTGTAGTTCTCTTTCTTTGTTGAGTCTTTGTGCAGATTAAGTATGAGCATAATTGTAGCTTCATAGAACGAATGGGTTGTGTTCCTTCTGTTTATATTTGATAGAATAGTTTGAAGAGAATTGGTATTAGGTCTTCTTGAAAGTCTGATAGAATTCTGCAATAAAACCATCTGGTCCCAGAATTTTTTTTGGTAGGAAGACTTTTAATGACTGCTTCTATTTCTTTAGGGTTTATAGGGACTGTTTAGATGGTTTATCTGCCTCCTGACTTAATTTTGGTATCTGGTATTTGTCAGGAAAATTGTTCATTTTATCCAGATTTTCTAATTTTGTTGAGTATAGGCCTTTGTAGTAGGATCTGATAATTTTTTTAATTTTCTGAGTTTCTGTTGTTATGTCTCCCTTTTCATTCTGATTTTATTAATTTGAATACTGTCTCTGTGCCCTTTGGTTAATCTGGCTTAAGGGTTTGTCTATCTTGTTGATTTTCTCAAAGAACCAGCTCCTGGTTTTGTTGATATTTTTTATAGTTCTTTCTGTTTCTACTTGGTTGATTTCAGCTCTGAGTTTGATTATTTCCTGTCCTCTACTCCTCTTGGATATATTTCTTCTTTTTGTTCTAACACTTTCAGGTGCTCTGTCCAAGTTATTAGTGTATGCTCTCCAGTTTATTTTTGTAGGTACTTAGAGCTATGAGTTTTCCTCTTAGTACTGCTTTCATGGAGTCCCACAAGTTTTGGTATGATGTGTCCTCCTTTTCAATGAATTCTAAAAAGTCTTTAATTTCTTTTATTATTTCTTCCTTGACCAATTCATCCTTGAGTACAGTGTAGTTCAGTTTCCATGTGTATGTGGGCTTTCCATTGTTTTTGTCATTATTAAAGACCAGACTTAATCCCATGGTGGTCTGATAAGAATCAAGGGATTATTTCAATCTTTTTATATCTGTGGAGGCCAGTTTTGTGATCAATTATATGATCTATTTTGGAGAAGGTACCATGAGGTGCTGAGAAAAAGTTTTTTTTTTTTTGTTTTTAGGGTGAAATGTTATATATATATATATATATATCTCCATTAAATTCATTTGGTTCATAAACTTTTGTGAGTTTCATTGTGTCTCAGTTTAGTTTTTGTTTCCATGATTTATTTGTCCATTGCTGAGAGTGGGGTGTTGAAATCTCCCACTATTATTGTGTGAGGTGTAATGTATGCTTTGAGTTTTAGTAAGGTTTCTTTTATGTATGTGAGTGCCCTTGCATTTGGTGCATAGATGTTCAGAATTGAGAGTTTATCTTGGTACATTTTTCCTTTGATGAGTATGAAGTGTCCTTACTTATCTTTTTTGATTACCTTTGGTTGAAAATCAATTTTATTCAATATTAGAATTGCTACTCCAGCTTGTTTCTTGGGACTGTTTGCTTGGAAAATTGTTTTCCAGCCTTTTATTCTGAGGTATTGTCTGTCCTTGTCACTGAGGTGAGTTTCCTGTATGAAGTAAAATTTTGGGTCCTGTTTACGTATCCAGTCTGTTAGTCTATGTTTTTTATTGGAGAATTGAGTCCCTTTGATGTTAAGAGATATTAAGGAAAAGTGATTGTTGCTTCCTGATATTTTTGTTATTAGAGGTGGAATTGTGTTTGTGTGGCTATCTTCTTTTGGATTTGTTGGAAGGTTACTTTCTTGCCTTTTCTAGGGTGTAATTACCCTCCTTATGTTGGAGTTTTCCACTTATTATCCTTTGTGGGGCTGGATTTATGAAGAGATAGTGTGTAAATTTGGTTTAGTCATACAATATCTCGGATTCTCCATCTATGGTAATTGAGAGTTTTGCTGGGTATAGTAGCCTGGGCTGGCATTTGTGTTCTCTTAGGGTCTGCATGACATCTGTCCAGCATCTTCTAGCTTTTATAGTATCTGGTGAGAAGTCTGGTGTAATTCTGATAGGTCTGCCTTTATATGTTACTTGGCCGTTTTCCTTTTCTGCATTTAATATTCTTTCTTTGTTTTGTGCACTTGGTGTTTTGATTATTATGTGATGGGATGTATTTCTTTTCTGGTCTAGTCTATTTGGCTTTCTATAGGCTTCTTGTATGTTTATGGGCATCTCGTTCTTTAGATTAGGGAAGTTTTCTTCTATAATTTTGTTGAAGATATTTATTGGCCCTTTAAGTTGGGAATCTTTACTCTCATCTATACCTATTATCCTTAGGTTTGGTCTCCTCATTGTGTCCTGGATTTCCTGGACATTTTGTGTTAAGAACTTTTGCATTTTGCATTTTCTTTGACAGTTGTGTCAATATTTTCTATGGTATCTTCTGCACCTGAGATTCTCTCTTCTATCTCTTGTATTCTGTTGGTGATGCTTGTGTCTATGACTCCTGATTTCTTTCCTAAGTTTTCTATCTCCAGGGTAGTCTCCCTTTGTGGTTTCTTGATTGTTTCTACTTCCATTTTTATGTCCTGGATGGCTTTGTTCAATTCCTTCACCTGTTTGGTTGTGTTCTCTTGTAATTCTTTAAGGGATTTTTGTGTTTCCTCTTTAAGGGCTTCTACCTGTTTACCTGTGTTCTCCTCAAATTCTTTGAGAGTGTTATTTATGTCCTTCTTAAAGTCTGGTATCATCATCATTAGAAGTGATTTTTAAATCTAAATCTTGATTTCCTAGTACTATGGGGAAATCAGGACTTTCTTGTGTGGGAGAACTAGGATCTACTGACGACAAATACCTTGGGTTGCTGGTGCTTATATTCTTGCGATTGCCTTTTGCCATCTGTATCTCCTTAGTGCTACCTGCCCTGTCTCTGACTGGAGCTTGTCTTTCCTATTATCTTTGTTGTGTCAGAACCGTGTGTGGTGGGTGTTACTACTGGGGTAAGAGCTGGGGCCCAAGATCTGCTCAGTGTTCCAGGCCAGGAGTGACTTACTGGGTCCTAATGGGTCCCAGTTACTCCCTGTTTGGAGTGGGTGTTGCTTTCTGCTTACCTAAGATTATGCCAGGGATAGAGCACCTGGGATCCCTGCTTTCTCTGGGTTCTTAGAGATTGGGGGCAGAGCTGCTGCCAGTGATCTGCTCAGTGCTCAGGCCCAGACCAGAAGGAAGGCAGAGTACAGGTTTTTAAATGACCTAATGATTCTTTATGTCTGTTGTTATGTCTCCCTTTTCGTTTCTGAGTTTGTCAATTTGGATACTGCCTCTCTGCCTTTTAGTTTGGATAAGGCTTTGTCTATCTTGTTGATTTCCTAAGAACCAACTCTTTCATTGATTCTTTGTATTGTTTCTTTGTTTCTATTTTATTTATGTCAACTATCAGGTTGATTGTTTTCTGCTATTTACTCCTCTTGTGTGTAATTACTTCTTTTTGTTCTAGAGATTCCAGTTGTGCTGTTATATTTCTGGTATAAGATCTCTCCAATTTTTTATGTAGTGTGTTCAGTGCTATGAAATTTTCTCTTAACACTGCATGCATTGTACCCCATAAGTTTAGGAATGTTATGCATTCATTTTCATTGAATTCAAGATAGTCTTTTATTATTTATTTTTATCCTGACTCAGTTTTCATTCAGTAGAGAGTTGTTCATTTTTCATGAGTTTGTAGGATTTCTGTGGTTTCTGTGTTGAAATCCAGTTTTAATCCATGGTGGTCTGATAGGATGCAGAAGGTTATTTCAAATTTTTTGCATCTAATGAGACTTACTTTGTGACTTATTATGAGGTCAAGTTTGGAGAAAACTCCATTTGGTGCTTAAGGAATAGGGATTTTTTGTGTTTGGGTAAAATGTTTTGTAGAAATCTGGTAGGTCCATTTGACTCATAACATTTGTTAGTTCTATTATTTGTTTAGTTTCTGTCTCGATGATATGTTCATTGGTGAGAGTCTTGAAGTATTGAAGTCTCCCACTATCAATGTGTGAGGTTTGATGTGTGATTTAACCTTTAGCAATGTTTCCTTTCCTATTTGGGCATAGATGTTAAGAATTGAAAGATCATCTTTTGAAGTTCTTCCTTGATGGATATAAAGTATCTTTTCCCATGTTTTTTTGATTAATTTTGGTTGGAACTGTATTTTGTTAAATATTAGAAAGTCTATACCAGCTTTCTTCTTGGGTTTTTATTACTTTGGAAAATCTATTTCTTTAAAAAAACTTTTTCCAACACTTTAATCAGAGATAATATGTATCATTGATGTTGAGATGTGGCTTTGCATGCAATAAAAGTTTGGATACTATTTTAGCATCCATTCTTTTAGTCTGTGTCTTTTTACTGGAGGATTGAGTCCATTGATACAAAAGACATCAATGACAAATGATTGCTAATTCCTATTAGTTGTTGTTGGTGGTGGTGGTAGTGGTGGTGGTGGTGGTGGTGGTGGTAGTGATGGTGGTGGTGGTAGTGATGGTGGTGGTGGTAGTGATGGTGGTGGTAGTGGTGTGTGTGTGTGTTTTACTTTTTTGGTTTTGCTGGTATGAGATTATTTGTTTTTGTGTGTGTGTGTGTTTTCATGGGTGTAGTTAATCTGCTTGGGTTGGAGTTTTCTTTCTAGTTTCTTCTGTAGGGCCAAATTTCTAAATAGATGTTGTTTAAATTTCATTTTATTGTGAAGTGTCTTATTTTCTTAATCTAAGATGATTGAAAGTTTTGCTGGATATAGTAGTCTCGGCTCACATGTGTGGTCTCATAGAGTCTGTAGGGCACTGTTCTAGCCTTTCTGGCTTTCAGAGTTTCTATTGAAAAGTCAGATGTAATTTTGATAGGTCTGCCTTTGTATAACTTGCTCTTTTCCCTTTGCAGTTTTTAATATTTTGTTCTATGTTTATTGTTTTGATTATGTGGGAGACTTTCTCTTTTGTTCTAATATAGTTATCATTTTGCATGCTTTTTTGCACCCTTATAGGCACCCCCTTCTTTAAATTAGAAAGTTTTTCATCTTGAAAATATTTTCTGGACCATTGAGCTGAGAATCTTTTCTTTCTTTTTTTTCCTATGATTCTTACATTTGGTCTTTTTCCTGTTTTGTGTCAAGAATTTTTTTTTGATTTAACATTTTTCTTTGACCAATTTATCTATTTCTTTTATTAAATTGTCTAAAGCTGATATTCTGTCTTCCATCTGTTGGTGATGTTTGTGTCCATAGTTCCTGTTTACTTACCTAGATTTTTCCATTTCCAGAATTCCCCATGTTTGTATTTTCTTTAGAGCATCTATTTCTGTTTTCAGGTCTTGAACACTTCGATTCATTTCTTTCAAGTATTTCCTTTGTCTTGGATTTATTCACTTCTTTAAGTACCTCTATCATCTTTATAAAGATGGTTTTACAGTCATTTCTTGTCTTTGCTGTGTTGGAATATTCAGGGCTTTGCTATAGTAGGAAGGTTGGGCTCTTGTAGTGGTATAGTACCTGGCTGTTGCTGATTATCTTCTTTTGCTGGCATCTAGACAACTGGGTTTTAGATGATTATATGTTTAGGTGCTTATTTCGGGGTATCCTCATGCTCTGTCCCACATGGGGTGCCAAAATGTTGTGGACCACTCTGCCTCACGTTGGGTGCCAAGATGTCGGGAACCACACAGCTGTCCCTCACTGGGTCTCTCAATCTTGCTGCCCCACGTTAGGCGCCAAAAATGTCTAGAACCACACTATCAAATGTTGGAACCCACATTGCCAACTGAGTATTCAAATATATGAGTGTATGGAGACCATTCCTATTCAAACCACCACACTATATTAATGGAAAAAGAATATTATCTCCAAATGAAAAAGGAACAAAATGTAACCATCTATTTCTGACAAAAGAACTCGTTGTACTAGCAACAATACACCTACTTTTGATATGATGCTTATTAATGTAAGATGTATTACTTTTTGTCCTAACATCACAAGAAGCCAAAGATTTCTATTTTCATGATTTTTTCTTTAATATTATTTCATTTTAATTAGTTGTATTTGTGTGTGGGGTGGTTATACACATGAGCTTAAATGCTTCAAGATGCCATAAGTGGGTGTCAAGATCCCCTGGAGCTGGAGTTGGGGGTGGTTGTGTACTGTCCAGTGTGCATGCTGGAAATCAAACTCTGATTCTTTGGAAGAGTAATGCATATTCTTAACTGCTGAGCCATCTCTTCAGTTCTTTCATGACATCTTTTAATATTCAACAGGACACCCAGCCTGCATAATGAGAGAAAATGTAAGGGTAAATAAAAATATGTAGGCAGACTGAAAAGAAATACTGTCACAGGAAAGGTCAGATGAGAAGTGCTGTCTACTTTTACAGTGAATCATCTCACTTTAATTAAGCCAAAGTAGAAACTGCCTCTCACACATTCTCAGAGTTTCATCTCCTACATAATTCTAAGTTCTGTTGAGCTGTCAATCAAGATTAATCATCACAACACATTTCTTGATTAAGGGATTGTAGATTTGCCTCTGTCTCATGGACATCAGATTGTCTTAGATCATTTAATAAGCTGAGCCCCTCCCTTGGTCTGCACTTAGAGAGTTGATCTGCCCTGCCTTTTTCTTCAGGCCATGGCTCTGCTCTTGCTTACCTTTTCCAGAGTTTACTTGACTTTTCAGCCCTCAGTCTTTTCCCTTGATTTTTATATTCTGACTGCTTCTCTTTTTCAAGTCAGAATAGGTTTGTCTGTTTCGAAGACAGAGACATGCCCGTTGGCTTTTTCTCTGATCTCAACTATTCTGGCACAAGAGAACAGTACTCTGTCTGTGTACTTTGCTAAAAGTGGAGTAGAACTGGTCAAACACACACACACACACACACACACACACACACACACACACTTCCGACACACTCCCTAGACACAGCTGTGCACAAGATCCATGCTGACCTCACTGCAGTCATCTCCATGGAAACCATGAAGGCTGTGTGTTTTCAGAAGTTTAAGGTCAAACCCTGTGGCCTATATGTTTTCCACACTGAACAATGCAGGTGAAAGCAAGTCATAGAAAAATGATACAATCAAAGGTCATCCTGCGGTTTCTAAACTTGCCACACTATTACCAGAGCTGTCCAAGCTTTCTTTGCCTTGTTGCCTGTTTCAGTCTGTTTCATGCTGATATGTTTAAAGAATAGAGGTTTGTTTCTTACATTTCTGGAAGCTGGAAAGTTTAAGTTGAGACTTGACTGGAATCATGTCTAGTTCTGCTATTGTTACCTATTTGGGAATAAATAGGTGGGTATAAATAGATTTGGAGTAAATAATAAATAGATCCCATGGAATGATTGGCACAAGATAAATTATCCTAATGTGTCAAGAGTTCACGTGCAGACACATGGGGCATGAAGCTGAAGCCATCCTTTTATTAAGACACACAGTCTTGCTGGGTATGTTAACTCATGTCCTTAATTCCAGAACTTGCAGGGCAGAAGCAGCAAGATCACTGTGAGTTCAAGACCAGCCTGATTACATAGCATGTTCCAAGCCAGCCAAACTCTACACAGTGAGTTCCTGGCTCAAACAAAGAATCCAAAAGATACACTCTCTCAATAAATAATTCACACATACAGCCACAATATTATTCCATGGTTGGGAGCAGACCCTTATATCATCACCTATTAGAGGTCATTTTTATCAACACTATTGGCTGCTTGATAATCTTGTTGCAAAGACATGAACTTTGGGGAAGATAATAAATCTATAACACCAAACAACTAGCTGGATTCCAAAGAATGGCATCTGTTGGGGGGGGGGGGAGAAATGAAAGAAAAAGATCAACACAGTAGTACACTGTTACATTGTGTTTTCCTGTCTTGTAACAACCTTGGAACTGAGCAGCCTAGTAGAAGAGTCCATTACATATGTGAATGGTTTTTCAAAATACTCAAAGCAATGTGCAAATAGTCAAAGCAGTCTGCAAAAAACAGAAAAATGTGACTGAGCCAAGTTAAGAAACTTCTGCACATGGAATGAAAGAAACAGCAGAAAGAAAAAAAAATACAGAATGAGAAAGTATATTATTCAACTGTTTCTCTCTTATCTGATAATAAATAATGAAACTGTATAAGACGTTTAGTTTATTCCATGGCATTAAAAAACTACTAGAGCTAGTTTGTTGACATGAACCTTTAATGTCAGCATTTAGGAAGAAAAAGACGATAGATCCTTGTGAGTTCAAGGTTAACCTGGTCTAGGTTTGTACCAACTAGGGCTACAAAGTAAGACCTCTGTCAAACAAAATCTAACTGCAAATGAGCAAAAGAAGACATACTAATGACAAACAGGTATGAAAAATGCTTAACATCATGAATCTTTATGAAAATATCAGTTACAATCACAATTAGATATCACCTCACAATTGTCAGAATGCCTATTTTATAGAAAAACTTAAAATAAGTAAGTGCAAAGTAATTTCAAATAGAGCTGTGCTATGAATCAGCTATTTGGATCATCTCAAAATATATTGAATCATAGTGAGATACAAAATTAATTAAATAAATTATTGTGTGTGTTCCTATAAGATTACAGCATTAAATCAAAATAGTCAGTGTCTTAGTCACTGTTCTATTGCTATGAAGAGAAAACATAACCAAGGCAGCTCTTGTAAAAGAAATCGTTCAATTGGGGCTGGCTTCACGTTTCAGAGGCTTAGTCCTTCATTATCATGGAGGAAATATGGCAACATGCCCATAGGTATGGTGCTGGAGAAACAGCTGACAGTTCGACATCCCATAGGCAACGACCGAGACGGAGGGGGGGCGGGGAAAGGAAGAGGGAGAAAGACTTGGGCCTGACTTGGGCTTTTGAAATCTCAAAGCCCACTCTCAATGATGCACTTCCCTCAACAAGGCTACATCTCTTAACCCTCTTCAAATAATGCTACTCTCTAAGGATTAAGCATTCAAATGTATGACTGCATAAGGCCATTCTTTTTTTTTAATTTTTTTTTTATTTTTTATTAGATATTTTATTTACACTTCAGATGCCATCCCCTTTCCCCATTCCCCCCCCCTTAGAAAACCCCTATCCCATGCCCCCTTTTCCTTTTGCATTTATACATTGTTTTAAAATAATGTTAATCAGAAGCGTTATAAGTTTGGAATTGTTCAATCAGAGGTGTAACCCACTGACAACCTAGATATAACAACTATCTTTGACTGGTGGAGATACATGAATATCTGCCTCCCTGTCTCCCTCCTCTTTCTCTTTCATCACCTAGCTTCTCCTCTCCTTCTTCTTCTCCTCTTCTTACTCCTTTTCTTCCTCTCGGTAGTCCTCCTACACATCACCCTTCCTGTTAAAATGAAACTTTTCTCTCAAAATACAATTAGAGCATAATTATGCCAATTTGTACCAGTGAGGTACAAGATAGTCCTAATACCCGTCCATCCTTTTGTTGACTAACCAGCACCTCTGTCATCTATCCTAACTAAAACATTTAGTTCTGAACCTGGCTTTAGGATGAATGTCCACTGACGACCATCCACTCAAATCTTTTCTCTTACAGTAAATAGCTATAAGTTTTCAACCCCGTCAGAAATCCAGAATGACTGAGTTAACTATAATTGTGGGAAGCACAAAGCATAGTTTCTAAAACTTAGCCAATTTATAGAGACCTCTGAACACCTGAAAAGCCCCTATACTACCAAACGTTGGAGCATCAAATCTTCAGCCTTCTGGCCCAGAATCATCTGACAGACCTTGGTGATGCAGGATTATTAAGGACTGATTACTCTGTCTAGGCAGATATATTCAGTCGACTATTCTGCATGTGTGTCCTTTTCTGGACAGTAATTTGTCTGTAGATGGAAAGAGGCAATTCTTGCCTAGTGGCTGTTACCACACAACTGGAGTAACTCCAAGGATGCTCAATTTCTTCTTAGAATCCATGATAGGAAGCTATCAGGAGCAGACAGGTCTCTAATCAATATGAACATTAATATATAAATATTTGTAGCGTCAATTCTGTGGACGTCTGATGTTTTGAAAACCAACTATCCATGTAAGGTAACCTAGACTGTTGTCTGTTCACTCCTCTCAGCTATTTCTAAATAAAATATGGAAAACACCCTAACAATAAACTCAAAGCCATGAATTTGCTATAGTCCCTTAACTCATAGGTTAACCGTCCCAAATCAGTTAAAAAAGTTAAAAAAGGGCTGGGTCTAGGCATTGTATTCCTTAATGTGCTATACAGGCTCAATGCCCATGAGAGTATCAATATTCTTCTCACTTTTATATTAATAAGAGGCTTGTACCAATGAAAACCTTAAATTTGAGATCAAAGTAAATTTTGTACCATTTAAGAAATTATAACTTCATCTTGATAATAATTATACAGATTTCTACCAATAGGTTATGGCTATGCAATAAGTCCTAGCTAATCTCCCCTGTTCCAACAAAACCACTACTTGTCCCTAGAAAGACAGACCATTATTAACCACATTAGTCCCCAAGCTCAGGGAATAGGGGCGCTGACTCTTCTTTAACTTCTTCAAGCTGATTAAGGGCGTTGAGATTTTAGAAGAGGGGTGGGGGGAAGAGTAAGTTGATAAGCCTCTGAGGCTGTGTCTTCACTGAATCCAGATGGAATTCCAGGACATCAGAGGTTTGGGCAGGTCTGCTCAGTATGCTTGATGAGTAGATACACCAAGGCTGTGTATTCTACACTATACAATTCTCAGAACAAGTTTTAGTATCAAGAGAAAAAAAATTTCCCACCCCCAGGGGACTGACATTTTTTTTAAAGATGTTGGTTCTGAAGACTTTTTTTCCCGCTTGTTAAAATTGGTTGTAGTATTTACGTTTCACATTTTATCCCCTTAGCCTACTTCCTCCCACCACCCAGAAACCTCCTATCCCATCCCCCTCCTCATGCTTCTATGAGGCAGTGACCATACCTACCCCCCCCCCACTATCCCCTCCCCGACCTCACATTCCCACCCCGTACTGTGTGCTCTTTTTTTTTATGGGACCAAGAAACTCCTCTCCCACCTATGTCCGACAAGGCCATCCTCCCCTACATATACCTCTGGAGTCTTGGGTCCCTCCCTATGTGTTCCAGGCTGGTGGTTTAGACCCTGGGGGGCTCTGGTTGTTTGGTATTGTTGCTTTCCACCTGGGGTCAATAACCCTTTCTGCTCCTTCAGTCCTCTCACTAAGTTCTCCATTGGGAAACCCCTGATTATATCAGTGGTTAATTGTGAACATTGTCCTCTGAGTGTGTTAGTCTTTGGCTGACCTCTAAGGAGACAGCTATATCATGTTCCTCACATTATGCACTTCCAGCCATCCACAACAGTGTTTAGATTAGGTGGCTGTACATGGGGTGAATACCCAGGTGGAATGGTCTCCTGATGGCCCCTCCTTCAGTTTCTGTCCCATGTTTTGTTTCCCTATTTGCTCCCTTGAGCATTTTTGTTTCTCGTTCTAAGTAGAACTGAGGCATCCTCTCTTGGTCTTCCTTCTTCATGAGCTTCATGTGGTCTGTGGGTTGAGTCTTCGCTAATCCAAGCTTTTGGGCTAACATCCATGGAGATATGTTTGTGTAACTATCTTCTTTTGGGGTTTTTGGAACATTACTTTCTTGCTTTTTCTAGGTTGTAGTTTCCCTCCTTGTGTTGGAGTTTTCCACCAGTTAGTCTTTGAAGTGCTGGATTTGTGTTGAGATACTGTGTAAATTTGGATTTGTCATGGAAAATTTTGGTTTCTCCATCAATAATGATTGACAGTTTTGCTGGATATAGTAGTCTGGGCTGGCATTTGTGTTCTCTTAGGGTCTGTATGATATCGGTCCAGGATCTTCTGGCTTTTATGGTCTCTGGTGAGAAGTCTGGTATAATTGTTTTTTTTTCATATTATTTTTTTTAATTTATTTATTATAAGTAAGTACATTGTTGGTGTCTTCAGATACCCCATAAGAGGGCATCAGATCTCATTGCAGATGGTTGTGAATCACCATGTGGTTGCTGGGATTTGAACTCATGACCTCCAGAAGAACAGTCAGTGTTCTTAACCACTGAGCCATCTCACCAGCCCTGGTATAATTCTTATAGGTCTGCCTTTATATGTTACTTTGCCTTTTTCCCTTACTGCTTTTAGTATTTTTTCTTTGTTTTGTACATTTGATGTTTTGACTATTATATGGCGGGAAGTATTTCTTTTCTGGTCTAAACTATTTGGAGTTCTATAAGCTTCTTGTATATTTATGGACATCTCTTTCTTTAGGTTAGGGAAGTTTTCCTCTATAATTTTGTTGAGGATATTTACTGGTCCTTTAAGTTGGGAGTCTTCACCCTCATCTATACCTATTATCCTTAGGTTTGGCCTTCTCATTGTGTCTTGGATTTCTTGTATATTTTGGGTTAGTAGCTTTTTGTATTTTGCATTTTCTTTGACAGTTGTGTCAATGTTTTCCATGGTATCTTCTGCACATGAGATTCTCTCTTCCATCTCTTGTATTCTGTTGGTGATATTTGTGTCTATGACTCCTGATCTTTTTAGGTTTTCTATCTCCAGGGTATTGTCTCTTTGTGATTTCTTTATTGTTTCTACTTCCATTTTTAGATCCTGCATGGTTCTGTTTAATTCCTTTATCTGTTTGGTTGCATTTTCTTGCAATTCCTTAAGGGATTTTTGTGTTTCCTCTTTAAGGGTTTCTATCTGTCTACCAGTGCTCTCCTTAAGTTCTTTGAGAGTGTTATTTATGTCTTTCTTAAAGCCCTCTATCATCATCATGAGAAGTGATTTTAATTCTGATTCCTGCTTTTCTGGTGTGATGGGGTGTTCAGGGCTTGCTCTGATGGGGGAGCTGGGTTCTGATGATGCCATGTAACTTTGGTTTCTGTTGCTCAAGTTCTTGCTCTTGCCTTTTGCCATCTGGTTAACTCTAGTGCTGCCTGTACTTGCTGTCTCTGACTGAAGCCTGTCTTTCTAGTTATCTAGCTTGTGTCTGATCTCCTAGGGGTCCAGATGTCTCTGTGATCTTTTCCAGCTGCACTGATTACAGTGGTACCTCTAGGATGCCTCAGGATATGGTGCCTCCAAGGTAGCAGTCCAGCTAGGTGTCTGCTGTTCTGGGTGCAGTGTCTCCTCTAGAATATCTCAGGATATGTCGTCTGAAGCTCTGAGTTCAGTTGTTCCTCTGTGGCTCTGGATTGAGTGGACCTTCCAGTATGTCTCAGGTGGAATCCGGGGTCCACACAACAGCAGACCTGGCAGAGGTCTGATCCAGGCCTCAGATCTGAGAACTAGTTTCTAAGACACTGTCCAAGTTAGAGCACCTGGGATCCCTGCTTCCTCTGGGTTCTTGGAGGTTGGGGACAGAGCTGTCACCCAAGATCTGCTCAGTGCTCTGGCCCAGACCGGAAGGAACCAGTGTTCCGGGCTGGGAGTGACTTCCTGGGTCCTTTTGGTTCCCAGTTACTCCCTGTTTAGGGCGGGCCCTGCTGTCTGCTTACCTAAGATACTGCCTGAGTTCGAGCGCCTGTAATCCCTGCTTCCTCTGGGTTCTTGGAGGTTGGGGACAGAGCTGCCACCCAAGATCTGCTCAGTGCTCTGGCCCAGACTGGAAGGAACCAGTGTTCCGGGCTGGGAGTGACTTCCTGGGTCCTTTTGGTTCCCAGTTACTCCCTGTTTAGGGCGGGCCCTGCTGTCTGCTTACCTAAGATACTGCCTGAGTTCGAGCGCCTGTAATCCCTGCTTCCTCTGGGTTCTTGGATGTTGGGGGCAGAGCTGCCACCCAAGATCTGCTCAGTGCTCTGGCCCCGAGGCCATTCTTATTCAAACCAGAACAGCCAGAATAGAATCAAATGGGTAGATGGACAGAGTTTTAAAAAATTATGGCACACATACTTAATAAGATACAATTTAGATGAAAAAAATCAAGGTGATTTTCTTTACAATATATGAAGTTGTGGGACGTTATATTAGATGAAATAAGCCAGTTATATACTACAAATACAATATAATCTCTTTTATATGGAGAATAAAAGAAAAGTCAAATTCACAAAACCCAACAATTACTGAGGTCTAGGGAAAGGACAAAGAAGTTTAACAGTCTCTTATATGTCGTGGTGGTAGTTCAGTCAGAGAAACATGTAGAGCTGAATAGCAAAAACTGAATCTTTCATCTTCAGAAATGCCAGGCACATTTGTGGTTGTTATCTACCATCCTATTTATTAGTGACCGCCAAATTCATAGCTGAATTTGACATCACAATAACAGTATGAGGTAAACCATGTCATCACTATAAGATTTTAAAATCAAATGGCAATATTAAATTTGTGATATGACATGCACAAATTCAGTGTCAAGTGTAACCCTGAAAGGTACAATTATAATGTTGAAATATTGAGACGTCAAAATCCCTAAATTCTGAAATACCAAGTTTCTAAATTTGCAACTTATAAAAACCCTTCCAGTCAGAGTCCCAAACTGAATTCCCAAATACTGAAATTTTGAAAAACCTAAGTCTTCACAAATCAGAATTTCCACGAAAAAAAAGAAACCTTACACAAATGGCAGTATGCAGATTCCTAGGATTGTGTTAGTGCACTTTAAGTTATCTGCTGCACAGTTTCCAGATTACTCAATCATATATCTCTTCTGCAACTTCAGTGTGCTGAGCATATTAGAAATACCTTTCGGTGGGAAGTAAAAAACAAATAAATGACCTGCTACACCAAATAAATTGTGTTAGAGTCTCCTCTAGTGTTAACAAATAATGTAGATGTCAAGCCCTAAGGTCTGCCCCATCCACTCTACCTCCATCATCTCATCAATACCTCTACCTGCAATCCCAGATCTGCACTCTACTCCTCAGGCCACAGCTCAGTCTGCCTCCCTGGAGGCCTGCTGCCACCTGGAAAAACCAGATAAGATACCCACACCCCAATTCCACAACTGCAGAGCCCCCAACAATCCCAGCAGCCTTGAAGTCTACCCCACCCCCACCCCCACCCCCTGTTCCATCTCCCAGGCTATGCCTCTACATGCAATCTCAGATCTGCACTCCACTCCCCAGGCCACATCCCTGCTGGCTTCCCTGGAGACCTACTGCCAAACAAGACAACCAGCTCTGCTTGGTTCCCGGGGGGGGGGGGGGGGGTTGTGCTAACACCCAGGACAACCAGAGGCCTGCTTACATTAGGAACTACCAGCTCTATGTGCAGTCCCAGAGGCCTGCTACTATTAGGGATTACCAGGCCAGCTGTCTTACTTAGAGTTTTACTGCTGTGAAAAGTCACCATGACCAAGGCAACTTTTATAAAGGACAATATCTAATCAGATCTGGCTTAGTTTCACAGGCTCAGTTTACTATCTTCAAGGTGGGAATGGGGCAGCTTCCAAGCAGGCATGACACAGGAGCTAAAAGTTCTGTTTGATCTTGATCTGATTGCAGCCAGGAGAAAACTGTCATCCTCTGTAGGCTGCCAGGAGGAGGGTCTCAAAGCTTACCCTCAGAGTGACACACTTCCTCCAACAAGGCCACACCTCCTAATAGTACCACTCCCTGGGAAAAGCATATTCAAACCACCACATTCCATTCCCTGGCTCTCAAAGGCTTGTTCAAACATATGAATCTGTGGGGGCCATACCTAGCCACTGCATAATGCAAAATACATTTAGTCCAACTTCAAAAGTTCCCATAGTCTATAGCAGTCTCTACAATGTTAAAAGTCCAAAGTTCAAAGTCTCTTTTGAGATTTTTGATCACTTAACTGTAATCCCCTATAAAATCAAAGTTAAAAAGCAGATCACATACCTTCAACATCATAAGATACACATTGCCATTCCAAAATATCATAATGAGGAAATCCTGAACAAAAGCAAACCAAAAACCACCTGGCCAAACTCCAAACTCACCATCTACAAGTCTATTGTCTAACTCCTTTCAGCTTTGATGACTGCAATAACTTTTTTTCTCTTTGAACTGGTTCCACTTTGTATTAGCAGCTTTCCTCAGCAGCTATCCCATGGCTGTGGCATCTCTAACATCTTGGTGTCTCCAAGGCAACTTCAATTTCATAGCTTCTTGTTCTAATGTCTAGGATCCACACACAGTCTTCTGGGCTCCTCCAAAAAAGTTGGGTCACTTCTCCAGCTCTGCCTTCTGTAGCACTCTAAGCTCAAGTTGACTCTACTCCACTGCTGCTGCTGTTCTTGCTGATAATCCCATAGTACTGCTATCTCCAATACGCTGGGGTCTTCTGCTGCAACTAGGCTTGACCAACAGCCTCTCATAGCCTCGCTTCATGGTGCCAAGGCTAAAATTCTTTGCATGGCCCCTTCAGACCTGGGCCATCAACTGCAACTGAGGCTGCCCCTTCTCCAGTGGTCTTTCCTTGGCCTCTCATAGTGCCAAGCCTCAGGTTTTTTTCATGACCCCTTCATACCTTCAAACTCCGTACCACCTAGGTGATTCTTACACATTATGAAGTCTAGTGCAGCAACTTAACAGCATATATGAAAGTTCTAGAACAACAACAACAACAAAAACAAACACACCCAAGAGGATTAGATGGCAGAAAATAATCAACCCCAGGGCTGAAATCAATTAGAAACAAAGAAAACAATTGTTGGTATGGAAACAATTGCTAGGGGCTCTAAGAAGGGCCCACCAGCGAGGAGAGATAATACATATAAAGATTTGGGTTTTATGTACTTTAATTTAAATGTCTTATAACCATTACAGTGTGAATAGTCAGAAACATAGATCTAATGTACCGAGGCCCCACTTCAGGATGAGGAGGGTTATGAGAAAGGGCAAGAATGAGAGTGGAGCTAATTCAATAATGACTCAGAGTCATTAGTGGATGCAAGCTGTCAGTTCAAGTACTCTCTCTTTGCCCAAGGATTCTCATCATTCTTCCTCTCCTTTCTTCCTTCTCATTCCTTTGCCTTCTCCCAACCAGAAAGCATGAACCCAATCTTTTATTTACTAAAGCTACATCATCAAGGCTTTGATCATTGTTAATAATTGTTAATAATTGCACTAGGAAGCATTCGTGAACCCGAAAAGAACATCAAGGAGCTAACTCTGATGCAATCACATTAGGGTCTCTTTATTATACAATTGAGTTTGGTCTTACTCATTGCTGACCCCACAGATGGCTTGGTGAAGCAGCCCCAAACTCTCATCAGGACAAGATTTTATTGGAAAATGGGAGCAAATGAGGGGGTATCCATCCTGGCAAGCATCTTATCAAATGGCTATTGTAAGCAGACAGGCGAGTACTCTGAAGCAAGACAATATACAATCACAAATGGTCTGAAAGTACATCTGAAACAATCAGACTAATCTTTGATTAACTGTTGCTAGAAAGCAGCTAGGAAGTAACTCTGGGGTAGGGGCCAAGGACAAGCCATGGGGTGCCTCCTGGTACAGCAGGAAGTGCAGCTTGGGTTCGGCTGCAGCTTAAGTTTTCAGGATTTTTATTTTTTATTTTTTGAAAGATGGAGTCTGGTCCCAAGATGGAGTCGATTTGGCTTCTCAATAATATTTTTAAGAGATTCTTAAATTTACATAAGTTCTATGGGTTCTCAATCATTAATCAAAAAAACAAAACAAAATGAAACAAAACCCTGCTTCTTTAAAACAGAAACTAAATACAGAGCAAAAGCACATTTTCTTAGTTTTTGCTCAGCCTGTTTTTCATTCGACCTGATGTTCCTGAACCATACAGACCTGCAGGCCCAGAACCATACAGCTGAAGGATACCCATGTGCCATACCAGGACCATCTAAGTTAACTCCCTTTCCAATTCCTATTCCAACAAGAACATTCAGGTACCAAAACCATCCAGATAGCTAACCTCCCTCCCCCCCCCCTCAAACTACATAATGAACAAGAGCCAGGGCAATGTGACACTTTGAAAGCACAGCTATACCACTACAATAAGCCCTGGATATCCTAACACACAAAAACAAAAGAAACTGACCTTAAATCCCAACCTAGAAAGATGAAATGAATAAATCCATTAAAGACACACAGGAATATACAATTGGACAGGTGAAAGAAATAAATAAAACTGTGTAAGACCTGAAAATGAAAATAGAAGCAATAAAGAAAACACAAAATCCTGGAGATGGAAAACTTACTGGATAGAACAGGAACAACAGACCTAAGCATCACCAACAGAATACAGCAAATGGAAGAGAGAATCTCAGTTGTAGAAAATACAATAGAAGAAATTGATACACCAGTTAAAGAAAATGTTACATCTAAAAATTTCTGACACAAAACATTCAGGAAATCTGGGATACCATGAAAAGATCTAACCTAAGAATAATAGGAATAAAAGAAGGTGAAGAGTCACTTTATTTATTTTTATGCCCTTTCTCATCTTTTGGGAAATAACCTTTTATTTTACTTACTTGCTTTCTTTCTTATTCACTTTACATCCCACTCACTGCTCCCCTCCCAGTTGTTTACTCTCGCAATCCTACCTCCTCTCCCCCTTCTCCTTTGAGCAGGTGGGAGTCCCCCTGGTTATCCCCTCACCCTGACTATTCAAGTCTCTGTGAGGGTAGGTGCTTCCTCTCCCACTGAGGCTAGACAAGGCAGCCCAGCTACTAGAACATATCCCACACACAGGCAACAGCTTTTCCAGTTCTTCAGGACCTACATGAAGGTCAAGCTGCACATCTGCTATATATGAGCTGAGAGGCTGAGGTCCAGCCTGGGTGTGTTCTTTGGTTGGTGGTGAATAAGATAGATAGATAGATAGATAGATAGATAGATAGATAGATAGATAGATAATTTCCCAAAATAAGATGAAGAGTACGAAAATTTTAAAAAAGTTACTTCTCAAAAGAACAAGAAGGCTATGAAGAAACTATTTCTTAAAAGATGTTTAGAAAAGAAATAAATCAAGTAGAACACTTCTCATGAAAAGAAAGTATTAGTGGGCTGGTGCTCAGGGTAGTCCTGGGGTGCCAGCTCTGCACCCAATCCCCCAAAACTCAGAGGAGGCTGGACTCCCAGGAGCTCTAATATGTCCAGGATTGTAGGTGAGTGGGCAGCTGCACAACTCCCATCAAGAGGGAGTAATTGGGACTCACTGGGACCCAGGAACTCCCTCACAACCAGTGGTGCAGGACCCTTATGGTCTGCACCAGTGCTTGGAGAAGTTCTAGGATGCTAGCTCTGCATCCACGCTTCCCAAACACAGAGGAGGTTGGACTCTCAGGAGCTCTAACATGCCCATGAACATAGAATAATAAGATCATAGGATCTCAGGAGCTTGGGCATACCAGGATTTCAGGATTCCAGAAGCAGCCTGACTTCCAGAAGCTATCTCAACCAGGATCTCAGGATCACAGAGACAGCTGGATTCTGAGGAGTTCCAACACAACCAAGGTTAAAGGACAGACAGGCTCCAGTCAGAGACAGTGTGTGCAGGTAGCATTAGAGATAACTAAATGGCAAACGGCAAGCCCAAGAACAGAAATAAAGATTACTTGGCATCATCAGAACCTAGCTCTTCCACCATAGCAAGTCCTGAATACCCCATGACACCAGAAAGCAGGCTTCATATTTAAAATCACTTTTCATGATGATGATAGAGGACGTTAAGGACATAAATAACTCCCTCACAGAAATACAGGAGAACACATGTAAAACAGGTAGAAGCCCTTTACAAGGAAATACAAAAATCCCTTAAAGAATTATAAGAGAACACAACCAAACAGGTGAAGGAATTGAACAAAGCCACCCAGGACATAAAAATGGAAGTAGAAACAATCAAGAAACCACAAAGGGAGACTACCCTGGAGATAGAAAACTTAGGAAAGAAATCAGGAGTCATAGACACAAGCATCACCAACAGAATACAAGAGATAGAAGAGAGAATCTCAGGTGCAGAAGATACCATAGAAAATATTGACACAACTGTCAAAGAAAATGCAAAATGCAAAAAGTTCTTAACACAAAACATCCAGGAAATCCAGAACACAATGAGAAGACCAAACCTAAGGATAATAGGTATAGATGAAAGTGAAGATTGGCCCAACTTAAAGGGCCAATAAATATCTTCAACAAAATTATAAAAGCAAACTTCCCTAATCTAAAGAATGAGATGCCCATAAACATACAAGAAGCCTATAGAAAGCCAAATAGACTAGACCAGAAAAGAATTACGTCCCGTCACATAATAATCAAAACACCAAGTGCACAAAACAAAGAAAGAATATTAAATGCAGTAAGGGAAAAAGGCCAAGTAACATATAAAGGCAGACCTATCAGAATTACACCAGAGGATACCAGTGGCTCCAGCAGTCTCCCAGCCGATCTGCTCCCCTCTGGAAACTGAGTCCAGAGGCACCCTAGGGAGGGCACAGATCTCAGAGCAGAAGGTAGGAGAACCCGCCCACAGCCCTAGGCCTTAGAAGCACAACTGGCAGCAGAGAGCCCCCCAGAGGGCACCTGGCAGCCAGACCCTGCCCCTGTGGAGAACCACTCCCCTTCCACCTCTGGCCTAGATAACAGTGGCTTGAGCAGTCTCCCAGCCGATCTGTTCCGCTCTGGAAACTGAGTTCAGAGGCACCCTAGGGAGGGCACGGATCACAGAGCAGAAGAATACTCAGCCTTGGTGTATCTACTCATCAAGCATACTGAGCAGACCTGCCCAAACCTCTGAAGTCCTGGAATTCCATCTGGATTCAGTGAAGACACAGCATCAGAGGTTTATCAACTTACTCTTCCCCCCCCCCCACCCCTCTTCTAATATCCCAATGCCTGTAATCAGCTTGAAGAAGTTAAAGAAGTGTCAGCGCCCCTATTCCCTGGGCTTGGGGACTAAGGTGGTTAATAATGGTCTGTCTTTCTAGGGAAAAGTAGTGGTTTTGTTGGAACAGGGAGGATTAGCTAGAACTTATTGCATAGCCATAACCTATTTGTAGAAATCTGTATAATTATTATCAAGATGAAGTTATAATTTCTTAAATGGTACAAAATTTACTTTGATTTCAAGTTTAAGGTTTTCATTGGTACAAGCCTCTTATTAATATAAAAGTGAGAAGAATATTGACACTCTCATGGGCATTGTGCCTGTGTAACACATTTAGGAATATAAGGCCTAGACCAAGTCCTTCTTTAACTTTTTTAACTGATTTGGGACGGTTAACCTATAAGTTAAGGGACTATAGCAAATTCATGGCTTTGAGTTTATTGTTAGGGTGTTTTCCATATTTTATTTAGAAATAGCTGAGAGGAGTGAACAGACAACAGTCCAGATTACCTTACATGGATAGTTGGTTTTCAAAACATCAGAAGTCCACAGAACTGACGCTACAAATATTTATATATTAATGTCCATTCTGATTAGAGACCTGTCTGCTCCTGATAGCTTCCTGTCGTGGATTCTAAGAAGAAATTGAGCATCCTTGGAGTTACTCCAGTTGTGTGGTGACAGCCACTAGGCAAGAATTGCCTCTTTCCATCTACAGACAAATTACTGTCCAGAAAAGGACACACATGCAGAATAGTCAACTGATTATATCTGCCTAGACAGAGTAATCAGCCCTTAATAATCCTGCATCACTAATGTCTGTCAGATGACTCTGGGCCAGAAGGCTAAAGATTTGATGCTCCAACGTTTGGTAGTATAGGGGCTTTTCAGGTGCTCAGCGGTCTCTATAAATTGGCTAAGTTTTAGAAGCTATGTTTAGTGCTTCCCATAACTTCAGTTAACTCAGTCATTCTGGATTTCTGATGGGGTTGAAGACCTATAGTCTCATAGCCAATCCTGGCTATTTACTTTGAGAGAAAAGATCTGAGTAGATAGTTTTCAGCTGACATTTCATTCTAAAGCAAAAAAAAAAAAAAAAAAAGCCAGGATCAAAAGTAAGTGTTTTAGTTAGAAGAGATGACAGAGGTTCTGGTTAGTCAACAAAATGATGGACTGGATATTAGGACTATCTTGTACCTCACTGATACAATTAGGAATAAGTATGCTCTAATTGTATTTTGAGAGAAAAGTTTTACTTTAACAGGAAGAGTGATATGTAGGAGGAGATAAGTGGGAAGGAGTACTGAGAGGAAGAGATGGAATAAGGAGAGAAGATGAAGGAGAGGAGAAGCTAGGTGATGAGAGAGAGAAAGAGAGAGGGGGCATGGAGGCAGATGTTCACATGTCTCCACCAGTCAAAGATAGTTTTTATATCTAGGTTGGGTATTGGGTTATGCTTCTGATTGAGCATTACCAACTTATAAATCCTTTGATTAATATTTTTAATAATTGTATAAAAGCAAAAAGGAAAGGGGGCATGGGACAGGGGTTTTCTAGGGAAGGGAAATGGGGAAAGGGGATGGCACCTTAAATGTAAATAAAATATTAAATAAAATTTAAAAAAAAGAATTACACCAGACACTATAAAAGCTAGAAGATGCTGAACTCCCCCGGCCTGTGGGGATTCAAAGAGACCCTAGGGAAGGGGGCGAAAGAATGAAAGAGACAAGAGACACAAGGAAGAAGCACCAGTCTGAATGTCTGATCTAGTGCTTAAATTTTATTGTTCAGGCTGCTGTTATAAAGGCAAGCAGGCAGGAGGGTCATCTGACAGTCAGGGTCCAGGGTCATCCCCTAATTGCAGAGTTTTCTAAGCCCACAAGAATTCCTAGCCCAAATTACTTATCTAAATATTTTCTCACAAGCAAGAAGGCAATTAAAACATTTCTCAGCTCGAGTTGCTTATCTGATTAATATTTTCTCCCTGGCAGAAGGGCAATAAATAAAGTATTCCTAAACTCAGGATGTTTACTTAACTGACACTTGCTCTCAGGCAGAAAAGGGGGTCTTGGCTCCCAGCACTGGACAGATGTCATACAGACCCTAAGAGAACACAAATGCCAGCCCAGGCTACTATACCCAGCAAAACTCTCAATTACCATAGATGGAGAAACCAAGATATTCCAAGACAAAACCAAATTTACACAATATCTTTCCACAAATCCAGTATTACAGCAGGAAGTCTTCAATACAAGGAGGGAAATTATACCCTAGAAAGAACAAGAAAGTAACCCTCTTCCAACAAATCCAAAAGAACATAGCCACACAAAGATAACTTCACCTCTAATAATAAAAATAACAAGAAGCAACAATCACTGTTCCTTAACATCTGTTAACATCAATGGACTCAATCCCCCAATTAAAACACATAGGCTAATGGACTGGATACATAAACGGGCCCAGCATTTTGCTGCATACAGGAAACCCACCTCAGTACAAAGACAGACTCTACCTTAGAGTAAAAGGCTAGAAAATAATTTTTCAAGCAAATGGCCCTAAGAAACAAGCTGGAGTAGCATTCTAAAGTCTCCAGCCCGAGAACACAAAGGGAGGGACTCATGGCTCCATCTGTATAGGTAGTGGAGGGTGGCCTTGCCAGGCATCAGTGGAAGTGGACAGCCTTGGTGCATGAAAGCTTGGTGCATGAAAGGTTTCAAGAGGTGGGAATAAGAGGATGGTGGGAGCACACCCTCATAGTAATTGGAGGAGGGGGGATGGGCTAAGGAGTTAGGTATCAGTGGAAGTAGAGGGCCTTGGTGCCTGAAAGTTTGGATTCCCTAGTGTTGGGGAACTTAAGAGCAGGGAGGTTGTTAGTTCCTTTAAGAAGTCCGAACAGACCACTCCAGACCATGTGGTTCTAAGGGGGAGGAGGTTTATTCAGGGGATAGGGCAAAGGTGGGGAGAGGAAGGTGGAAGAGATAAGAGAGAAGAGAAGTAGAGGCCGGCCATGACCACGTGGAGAGAGAGAAGGGGGGAGAGGGGACAGAGAGGAAAGAGGGTAAGAGAGAGAGTAAGAGGAAGAGATTAAGAGATTAAGAGAGTAAGACAGCAAGAGAGAGAGGAGGAGGCAAGCAGCCCCTTTTATAGTGGATCAGGCCTACCTGGCGGTTGCCAGGTAACTGTGAGGAGGAGCATACCTGGCTGTTGCCAGGTAACTGGGGAGGTGGAGTTTAGACAGAATACTAACAGAGGTGAAAATGGGGGGATGGTGGTAGTACACCCTCATAGAAACTCCCAGAATTATATGGATTAGACATGACAGAGGCAGGCCGCCAGAAGACTAGATTTCAGAATTCAAACAAAAATATTATCTTGATTCTAAAAATTTTTGAGAATTGTATATTGCAGAATACACAGCCTTGGTATATCTACTCATCAAGTGAGCTGAGCAGACCTGCTGGAACCTCTGATGTCCTGGAATTGCAGGGGGATTCAGTGAAGACACAGATGTCAGAGGCTTATCAATTTACTCTTCTCCCTGCCCCTCTTCTACTATCTCAACACCCATAATCAGCTTGAAGAAGTTAAAGAAGAGTCGGCACCCCTATTCCCTGGGCTTGGGGACTGAGGTGGTTAATATTGGGCTGTCTTTCTAGGGAAAATAGTGGTTTTGTTGGAACAGGGAGGATTAGCTAGGATTTATTGCATAGCAATAACCCACTGGTAGAAATATGTATAATTGTTATTAAGATGAAGTTATAATTTTTTAAATGGTTCAAAATTTACTTTGATTTCAAATTTAAGGTTTTCATTGGTATGAGCTTCTTATTAATATAAAAGTGAGATGAATATTCTTACTATCATAGGCATTGCACCAGTATAACACATTTAGGAATACAAGTCCTTCTTTAACTTTTTTAACTTATTTGAGATGGTAGCCTGTGAGTTAAGGGCCCATAGCAAATTCATGGCTTTGAGTTTATTGTTAGCGTGTTTTCATATTTTATTTAGAAATAGCTGAGAGGAGTTAACAGACAACAGTCCAGATTGCCTTACATGGATAGTTGGTTTTCAAAACATCAGAAGTCCACAGAATTGAAGTTAAAAACATTTCTGTATTAATGTTCATTTTGATTAGAGACCTGTCTGCTCCTGACAGCTTCCTGTCTTGGATTCTAAGAAGAAATTGAGCATCTTTGGAGTTACTCCAGTTCTGGTGAGACAGCCACTAGGCAAGAATTGCCTCTTTCCATCTACAGACAAATCACTGTCCAGAAAAGGACACATTTGCAGAATAGTCGACTGATTATACCTGCCAAGACAGAGTAATCAGCCCTTAATAATTCTGCATCACTAGGTCTGTCAGATGATCCTGGGCCAGAAGGCTGAAGATCGAATGCTCCAACATTTTGTAGTATAGGGACTGTCCAGGTGCTCAATGGTCTCTGTAATTTGGCTAAGTTTTAGAAGCTATGCTTTGTGCTTCCCATAATTTCAGTTAACTCAGTCATTCTGGATTTCTGATGGGTTGAAGATTTATAGTCTCATAGCCAATCCTGGCTATTTACTTTGAGAGAAAAGATTTGAGAGGATGGTTTTCAGCTGACATTCATTCTAAAGCCAAGAAAAAAGCCAGGTTCAGAATTAAGTCATAATAAGATGCATAATAGTCAGGGATATCCCATGTTGGTAATCTTGTAGCCAACTGGCAGACATCTGGGGTGAGTAAGGGCCACCAGGAATAGGGGGGCACTGTCTTTGAAACTGACCAAACAACATCTCCAGTTTGTGAGAGGATGTCCACCATGTCAGCTTTTGGGGGACATGAGGGTTATCCTTGAGGGCTAGTCCAGGCCTTCCCACCAGGAGCGAGATCACGGTCCAGACCACAAGTACCTCAGGTGGAGACAAACCAGAGTGTGTGACCAAGTCTCGTTTTGTTTATTGTCTCGTCCATTGCAAAGAAATCCTGGGTATATATACACTTCACCACTGTCTTGCAGTCATGAATAAGCAGGGGAACACAGCTAAAGACTCTTTACTATGTGCGCCTCCAGCTGGGGGCGCTAAACAGCAAAACAAGATATGTGGGATAAACAAGATATCAGAGTGTGCTCAGCGGTTGTAGGCTGTTGAAAAAAAGGCTCTTGTCAGGGTATATGGCTCTAGATGGCTGCAAAGATGATGACCGCTTTCTGCTACGAGTTGGCTCACAACAAAAATGAATGGAAATTCTCTTTTTGATTGAGTCTGTGTGGTTTAGGATTCAGAGTACTTGCTCTCCCTGCACCTTACAATAGGATGTTTTTACGATAAGTCGGTGTGCCTTACGGCCATACCTTTGTGCTCTACGGCTCCCTAGTTATCTTGGGATATTTTCACGACAGAAAGCCATGTCTCAAACCCGAACACATTGCTGCCACTGCCTTCCCAGCTTTGGTCAGTCTGCTAGAGGTCTGTATGTCCTTTATGGTCATTCTCATATCTGAATGCCCACTGGTTTGCTTTTAAATTTTCATTTAGCTACATTTATGAGCTCTCATAGGGCAGTCATACTAGGCTCCTATCCGGTAGCGCATTTTGGCATCAGCAATAGTGTCAAGGTTTGGTGTCTGTACATGGGATGGATCCCAAAGTGTTTCCTGGCATTAAACAGGAGTCCAGGGAGATCACCTGAAAGAGAAAGTGAGGGAAAAACAGGCCGATGCAAAGAATGGCGATCTGTCTATAGGCTGATCAAATCGCAAACTTTACTTTTTCACACAGGGGTTATATACACAAAAAGGCGGGATGTGGGGCAAGGGGATGAGGAAGGAATGTAAGTGTTTTTAGGGGGAATACAGATATCTTCCAGAACAGAGTATCAGCTGGGTGAAGCTTCAGGGGACAGGTCACTCCAACTCCACCTATGATTCACTTGTCCCTATCTAAGTTAGGGATAATAATAATAATAATTCATCAAGATTACTTATCTCCAAGGTCTATGACTACAGCCTGGCAACTGTCCACCAAAGCTGCTTGTTTACAATAGCTTCTAGCCAGCTGTTTCAAGGTTTTTACACAGAGACCAAGACTTTGTGCTAGCAGGCTGGCTTTAAGCCTATGGCTGATTCCAGGCCTTCAGAGTACAAGCAGAGATGCCCCTGACAAAAGTGGGGTGGTCTCTGGATGGTCTTTCCTTCGGTCTCTGCTCCATTTTTCGTCCCTGCATTTCCTTTAGACAGGGAGAATTTTGGGTTGAAAAGTTTGAGATAAGTGGGTAACCACCAGCTAAAGAGCATACATGGGCTCGTCCTTGCCCCCCCCAACCCCCTGCTACATATGTAGCAGAGGACTGACTTCTCTGACCTCAGTGGGAGGGGTTGCACTTGGTCCTATGGAACCTTAGTGCCCCAGAGAAGGGGAATGCTAGAAGGGTAAAGTGGGAGTGGGTGCGGGAGCACCCTCTTCAAGAGGGTACCAAGGAGGACATTTGAAATTAAATAAATAAAATAATTAATAAAAAATATTTAATTTTTTCTTAGAACGAAGGACTTAGAGTGGACCCTTATTGAAAGTCCTGACATTTGGCCATGTGGGCATGAAAGAAAACCTTATATAACTGCAGGTCCTTGAGAATACTTTCTCTGACTACAGCTCCTTGCCCATTTCAGTCAGAGATAGAATGTCTTTGTGTAATGTCACTGTACCTAAGAAACCCTCATTAGAACAGTGAACCAATAGTATAGGTCAGTTATAAGAATCATAAGGCAGAAGCAAATGGATTTCGAATCTCAAGTACACCTAAAGGTCTGTTTATGTCAACTTATACAGACATAAATCTGTCTACTTGTGTAGACATAAGTCTAGTTATGTGTCTTCCTGGTGGAATAGTGTAGAAAGCAAAAGGGGGAGGCTTATGCATAGAAATAAGCAGTAGAGAATCCAGAGAAGTTAAACACACAGCTTGCCACACTAAAGTGGAATGAGGTGCTATGGAGCTTTTCTTCCTGGAAGGCTAGAAGGATGTAGTTTTACTCCTGGTGATACTTCACTTTTTTCTAATGAGAAAGCCTCTGCCCATTTTCCTTATAGTTTCTTTTTACTTTTCAAAGACCCTTTCCCCTAAATCTTGATCACTGCTTTTACACCACAAACCCATCCTTAAGAGTAATGTTGCGCTGGGCAGTGGTGGTGCACACCTTTAATCCCAGCACTTGGGAGGCAGAGGCAGGCAGATTTCTGAGTTCGAGGCCAGCCTGGTCTACAGAGTGAGTTCCAGGACAGCCAAGGTTACACAGAGAAACCCTGTCTCGAAAAACCAAAAAAAAAAAAAAAAAGGAGTGATGTTGCTTGTGCTTAAGAGTGATATTTACAACATGAAAGAGTCATCCTAGGCCAGGACAATCATGTAACTGCAAGTGCCATGTTTATCACAATTATGCTCCCTAGAGATTAAATCTTGGTCACTGTCTCTAAGTCAATAGTACCTATTCTTGAGAAAGAAGCCAGGTGTACATTGGAAAGAATTTCAATGTAAGCATGTCTTAAGTTGTTATGCACTTTGGACTGAGTTAATTGTTACCTGAATACTTATTTCCAAAATTGTGCTACACTTAAATATGAGTAACGTTTATCTGGGCCAGACTTTAAAAGTCTTGGTCCAGCGCTGGTTACAATAAAATCAGGTTGAACTGAATTTCATTATTGTGTCTTCCTTGGATACATACATGGTGTGTCCATGTCATGAAACAGGGGTGGAGAAACACAACTCTATTTAGAATTGCATCCAAATGTATCTTATGATATATTGGTTCAGCTGAAAGTGGAAAAATGGAGTTCACATCAATGAAATATATGTACATAAGGAAAAGATTATGAGACATTGTACATAATGTTTTAAAGTGGTTTCTTTTCCCTAAGCTTTGCTTACCACACACTCAGGATGATATTCTCAAGTTCCGTCCATTTGCCTGAAAAATTCATGATGTCTTTGTTCTTAATAGGTGAATAGTATCCCATTGTGTAGATGAACCACATTTGTCAGGGGCATCTCTGCTTGTACACTGAAGGCCTAAATTCAGCCATAGGCCTAAGTCAGCCTGCTAACACAGTCTCGGGTCTCTGTGGAAAAACACTGAAACAACTATTGTAAACAAGCAGCTTTGGTGGAAAATTGCCAGCCTGAGTAGTCATAGACCTTGGGTAGCTTTGGCGAATAGTAACAACTTAGATTAGGACAAGTGAATCATAGGCGGAGTCATAGTGAACTGTCCCCTGAACCTTCACCCAGCTGACACACTGTTCTGGACACCTACGCTCCCGCGTCATCAACTTCCCCACATCCTGCCTTTTTGTGTATGTAACCACTGTGTGAAAAAGTAAAAATTATGGTTTGATCAGCCTATAGACAAGCTGTGTTTCTTTGTGTCTTTGCCTGCTTACCCTGCTCTCTTAGGTGATCTCCCCGGATTTCTGTTTAATGTCCTGCTGGACAGGACACCACATTTTCTATATCCATTCTTTGGTTGAGGGATATCTGAGTTGTTTCCAATTTCTGGCTGTTATGAAGACAGCTGCTATGAACATAGTGGAGCACAAGTCCTAGGTATATATGGTGAAGCATCATTTGTGTATATGTCCAAGAGCTTATAGCTGGATCTTCAGGTAGAAATATTTCCAATTTTCTGAGAAACGACCAGATTGATTTCCAAAGTGGTTGTACAAGTTTGCAGTCCCACCAGCAATGGAGGACTTAATGCACATCCTCCCCAACATGTACTGTCACTTGAATTTTTGATCTTAGCCATTCTGATTGGTGTAAGATGGAATTCCAGAATCATTTGGATTTGCATTTCTTAATGACTTCAGACGTTGAACATTTCTTTAAGTGCTTCTCAGCCATTAGAGATTCCTCTGTTTATCTCTGTACCCTGTTTTTTAAATTGAGTTGTTTTGTCTAATTTTTTGAGTTCTTTATATATTTTAGATATTAGTCCTCTTTCTGTTATGGATTTGGTGAACATTTTTTCCCAATCTGTAGGTCGCTGTTTTGTAGTATTGACAGTTGTGATGATTTGTATATGTTTTGCCCAGGGAGTGGCACCATTTGGAGGTATGGTCTTGTTGGAATAGGTGTGTCACTGTGGGCGTGGGCTTTTAAGATCCTACTTCTAGCTGCCTGGGAGTCAGTCTTCTAGCAGCCTTCAGATGAAGATGTAGAACTCTCAGCTCCTCCTGCACCATGCCTGCCTGGATGCTGCCATGTTCCTGCTTTTATGATAATGGACTGAACCTCTGAACCTGTAAGCCAGCCACAATTAAACGTTGTCCTTTATAAGACTTACCTTCGTCATGGTGTCTGTTCACAGCAGTAAAACCCTAATTAAGACAACAGTGGTCTTTGTCTTACAGAAACTTTTCAGTTTCATGAGGTTCCATTTATTAATTATTAATCTTATTTCCTGAGCAATTACTGTTCTGTTCAGGAAGTTGTCTCCTGTGCCAATGTGTTCAAAGCAGTCCCCCCTCTTTCTCTTCTATTAGATTTAGTGTACTAGGTTTTATGTTAAGGTCTTTAATCTACTTGGACTTGAGTTTTGTGCAGGGTGATAAATATAAATCTATTTGCATTCTTCTACACGCAGATATCCAGTTAGACCAGCACCATTTGTTGAAGACACTTTCTTTTTTCCATTGTATGGTTTTGGCTTCATCACAAATCAAGTGTCTATGGGTGTGGGTTTATTTCTTAAGTACCAAAGAGAAGCAGATGACAAAGTCATAAGCAAACGCCATAGGAAACATTATTGAATAATGGAAGAAAATACTTTTGCTCCAATGTTAAGTCATGGAAACGCAAGTTAACATCATGTGAAATCCCCCAATACATCTGCCAGTCACAGCAAAGCATCGTGTAGCTTTCAGCATTCAGAGTTACCTTGAAAGTCAGCCTCCCATCAGTCATAAACAGCCTTGTCTAGTGTGACAGTCAGATATGGAATAAGATGCCCAGGGAACTTGCAGAGTGAATCTGGATGAGAATCAAGTTCCTGGTGTGATTCACTGGTCTCCAGGCTCTGAGATGTCAACATTTTTCTTTTCCTTTCTAGGCCTACATTCAGAAGACAGTGAGACATCATCAGATCAGGAAGCCTTGGAGAGAGATTGCTATTGGCTGAAGGAGGCAAATGGGAGACCTGGCCATAAGGCTATTATTGCCTTCTTTAAAAGAGAAGGCACCTGATGGAGGTGAGTGCCTTCCAGCCCACTTGCTTATGTTTTTGCTTTCCTTTTCTATGGTGCCAGAATTACAATGCTGGCTCTTTTCTAGGACATTCGCCATTAATATCAAATAGAAACCAAAAGCTAAACAAAAAGACCAGGCAACAGTTACTAGAGTCTGAATAGCTATTGATAACATTTTTTTTTCAGTTGGGAGGGCAGGAACACAAAACCTGCCTTCAGAACCCCTTGGCTTTTCTAAGGCAACACTGCCATCATGCGGATATAGTTCCATAAATTCCTTGTGCCTAATTTGTATCTTGTTCTGCCATGTTTGGTTGTATTCCTAGGAGGTCTGCCCTAGGAGGTCCGAAGCGAAATGGAGAAGTGGATCTTAGGGTGTGGGCTGAGGAGAAACCTCTATGCCTTCTCTTCTCGTGGCTATTTGTCTGCCCTGGATCTGTGTTACCAACAAACGGCTTCATCTGAGGGTCGCTAATTTCAATTCTAGCAAACGTACTAAATTTCTTTTGCCGCAGCCCGGTGAATTGGACTCAGAAGACATGAGCAGACCAAAGTGCTTAGCATAGTGATAATCGATCCAAAGCCCTCTCTAATATTTGATCCACGAGACTGCAACAGGGAAGCAGAGCCCCAGAGTATCCGCGCTAGTGTTTTAACGGGATTCTTCGAGACTTGTTCGCAATAGGAAGACCGCGGGTCCCACTACACAACTTCCTGAACCACTATGTCCCTTGGCAAGGGCCTGTCCACTCTAGGTAACTCACTTTCTAAGTCTGAAAGGAGAAAACATACCAGTCCATGTCTTTCCTTGGACTTTGAAAGAAGTCACTAAAGCCCTGTTAAGAAGCTCAGGTATTTCTTGCTAGGAATTATGGGAAAGCAGCTTAATGATGCCAGTTTTGAAGTTCTTTCCACATGATGGCAGTAGTGTTCCAGAAACCTGACCATTGCAAACACTTGTCTCTAGCCTTTCATATCTGGACAACAAAAATGCCACCTAGAGAAAGGGGTACCAGGAAATACAGCTGTTTTGACTTTAGTCCAAAAACTATGAGTTCAACAGTATTTTATTTTAATAGCCCACTTCTGGAAAGAACTGACACCTAAAGCCAGCATAAGTCAGTTCTCTTCTTTCCAGAAGTGAATTTGTAGGGACTTTGCATTCAAGTATGATCTTTTACTCTTAGCCTGTCCATTTATGTTCATAGGGCATATTTGGTAAACAGAGGAATACAAAGTGGCTGCTTGAAGCCTGGAGGGTATCATGTAATCCAAATGTCTTTCCCTTTTTCTTAATTCACATTTTATGCTGAAAATTCTAAAGTATACTTATTAGGGTTCTCTGAGCATGCTATGGGGTGTGTTTGTGTACATAGCATGACATTTGTGTAGAGGTCACAGGACAGTTTTCAAGACTTTTTTTCTTTCCCTCCTTACCCTTGTGTGGGTTTAGGGCTCAAACTTAGATGGTCAGGCAAGTGCTTTAAGAGCCATGCCATCTTGTCTAGTCCATTATAAAGTTCTCCAACTAGTATACACTATTAGGTTTTGTCATGGGATTTTCTAATAAAATGTTTTTATTAATTCCTCTTGACCCTCTGAGTGCTGCTCCCTCTACAATATCCTCCGTCAGCTCTTCAAGACTTGGGATTATAAACATCTGCCATCAAGCTAGACTGTTTCTGTTGCCCAAGCCTGTTCCCAACTCTCACTTTAACATCCCAAGTGCTGAGACTAGAGGCCTGTGCCTCCACATCAGGCTCGAGTGGTCTCTGACCTGGCATCCCCTCCATACCAAGCAGGGATCTGCTCTCTTATTAAATTGTGTGGAGGGAAGCCTGTCACCACTGTCAGAATTCCTATCAGAACTTCCATTTGCTTATCTTTTCACACGAGAATATTTTCAAATGGCAGAAAATACTCTTCACTATTTCCTGCAATACCATAAAGCTCCGTGAGTACTTGCGTTTTATCTCTTTGTTATATTACTTAACACATCCCCAGTAGCACATTAAAAAGTTTGCCTAGGATTTAGGAAATGTCAGTGTCTTAGTTTCTATTGCTGTGATGAACCACCATGACCAAAACCAAAACCAAATTGGGGATTATGCTTCCGCATTACTGTTCATACTTGAAGGAATTCCAGGCAGGAGCTCAAACAGGGCGGGAAGCAGGAGCTGATGAATAGGACACGGAGGGGTGCTGCTCACTGGCTGCTTTCTTACAGAGCCCAGGACCACCAGCCCAGGGGTGGCCACACCTCATAATGGGATGGGTATTCATTCTCCTCATCAATCACTAAGAAAATTTTCTACAGGCTTGCCTACCACCTGATCTTAAAGAGACATTTTTCTCAATTGAGGATTCTTCCTCTCAGATAGCTCTAGTTTATGCCAATTAACGCAGAACTACCCAGGACCATCCAGCATGCTAACTGTGAAGAAAAGCAGCAGCAGAAACCACCAATAAAGCAACTCATACTGGGGACTGAATACAGCTCAGGACCCATGTCAGGTGACTCACAGACCTGTGAACTCCAGCTCAGAGGAAGCCAGTAAAGCTCTCTTCGATCCTGTGTGGACACATGTACACATATAAATAAACTGAAACATCTAAAAAAGAGAAAGAGAGAAACTGCTCATTTTATGGACTGCTCTTGTGCGTGTCTTTCTCTTCTGAGAAATTTGGGGAGCCCACTTGAATATCATATGCTGCCAGGGAAATTGGGAGCCCTTCTTAAGGTTTCTAGCCTCATTAATGCAATAATTTAAGAAGGGACTCAGAAGGAAGCTCAAGAACAATTTTATTAGTTTAAAAGCTGCCCAGAGAGGATGAGAGAATGAAAACAGGGAGGGCTTCTGAGTCAAGCAGATAGATCCTGGCAGACCCATGAGTGTGGGGACAAAATCTAGGACACCACCAATGGGCTTTCTAGGAAGGAAAAGCACACTATCTCAGTAAAGGGTACTTTGACAGATGTTGAGATAGCTCAAATCCTAATGTGAGGTCCCCTCAGGTGGCTTCTAGAGGAAGAGAAGAGAATTAACTAGCACATGATTTTTATAATAGAATAGTGGGACTGTTCTCTGCCGGTTCCCATGTAGGTGCTGCAGTGTTGAATGAACTAAGGTTTGGAACACTATATCTATCCAGCATTTTCCTTATCCAAAAAAAAAAAAAATGTTAGTCAGAAATAGTTTTCTAAAACACACCTCACATAGACTTAAGGCTAATTAATGTCTGGCAACTATGATTCATATACATACATATATGTATATATATACAATTTGTGCTTATAGAATCAAAGGCTAAAATTTATATATCTACAATTATACATATACACATATATACCTTTGATTATACTTAATGCTGGCTAAAGGACATGCAGCTGGCCAGAAATCATTTTTTTGTTTTTACTGTCAAGGCCAGTTGAGTGTCTGATCCTGGTCCCCAGGGGTCATCTGGGTTTAGGAGCACCCTTTGACTTTTGTCTCATTTTTGAAACATCCAACAATCTTAACTTAGGATGGTTTCTATATCCTTTTAATATTTATGAGTTCCTTTATTTCTTGACTATCACAGTAACTAACATCTCATTAAATAATTGATTATGAGCTAAGATTACCTGTATGCATAGTGCTAATAATGAGGCCTTGTAAATTCCCAGACAAACCTCATAGGAGACACAGAGAGGGTTTTTTGTTTTTTGGGTTTTTTTTATTCCATATGGTCCAGAGAATGATGTACCATACCTGTGCCTTTGGTGTTTCTATGAATACAGGTACCATATAGAGAAAGGTAACAAATAACAAACCATCATCAAATCAATGTTTACAATATCCCGCAGAAATCAACTGAAGAAGCCTTGCTGAAACCGTGATGCTGGAGTCACTGAGGATTTCCAGATGAAGTCCACTCTAGAGGTGTGTATCTCATTAACTGTTCATTGCAGGCATCTTCCTGTTGTAGAATAAACATTAGGAACCTCTGTTGGAAATAAATTTACCCTGAGCTGGTCCTAAACACACAGTGCCTTTTCTCTTGGGCTGTTTTATGGATCTCCTTTTCCCTGAACCAGGGAGGGTCTAGACTGACCCCAGGACAGGAAGTTCAGGTGCACTTTCATGAGTGTTTGGGTGTCAAGTAGGACGCCAAGTCCCCACTCCAGAGGCAGCTTTTCAGTGAGCTCATAAAGCACAGGAGAATATACTGATAGAGTGTATACACAGAAGACGTTTGTTCCCCTGTAAAACTGAAGACAGCAAATGGTTGCTTTTTCTAAAGTATCAGAGAAGCAATCCTGTGGTGTGTGGTAGAGACAAAAGACTTGCTGTTGAGCCAGTCATGACAGGCTGAACCCAAAGCACCTTTCCTCATAACCAGGACAGACTTGTCTGAAGAGTCTTTTCCATCTGGAAATTGACAACAGACAAAACATTTTCCCCCTCTTAGAATGATATCAGAGAGGACACATGGTTTTGAAGGTTCGCTCTCTAGTGTCTTTAAATCTTATATAGGTGAGTTGCAGCCCACACCCATCATCAAGGATTGCTCACAGCAGCCTAAGTATTTGCTTCTAGCCTTTTCTAACTTGAGATCCTCTCTGGAAGCTAGAGTAAACAACCACTTACTTGAAAGCCTGCACAGTGTGTCTACAACCAGAGGCACATGGTCTGAAGAACTTTAACACAGGACCCCATGCCTTCTCCTCCATGTCCTAAGAGAGGCCTGGATGCCAGTTCTACCTCGGGGTGGGAAATGAAGTCTACAGAGCCTGAAGAGGAGCCTTGGTTCTGCTCACTGTGAGGATGGAACAAATTCAGGCTCTTGTGGGCAATTCTTTCCTGCTCTAGCCCTTTAGAGCCTGAGTTGGCAGGCTTTTAACTAACATCTCCACTCTAAGCCAAATGGCTACATTATTGCAATGACGTAGAAACAGCAAACTGGTCAGTTCCATAAATCATACAGCAAGCTGTTTGGGAAAGTCCCAGGCATGCCCAAGTGTCTGAAGACTTTAGCAAGACCTATTTCTAGTTGCAGATGTGTCAGAATGCTCCTCATAGGTAAACAGCTTGACAGGAGAGAGTGAAGGAAGAAAACCGGTATCAAACAGAAAGCAACTCACAGAACATTTGGATTTGTGAGGGTTTTGCTAGAGATGTCTTGAAATGCTGACAAACTATCCCAAGCCTATGGCTGAGGCAATCCTGCTCTGGGATACACAGCTAGACCTTGTCTCTCAAAACAGAAAACAAAGGTCTTCTTCAGGCTTGAAGCACTTTCTTCCTTTTCAGCCTTTATTCACCAAATCAATCTATGGTGGAGACAAAATGATACTCTAGCCAACTACTTGACTGGTAACATTGACATAAAATAAATCATAACAAGGCCAAAAGGAACTATATATCCTAGCTTCCCATTCTCTACATCATGGAAGGATTGGGAAGAGTGCTCAAGATGCTGATTCAGAGATTATCTAACTCTATATTGAAGACACAAGGAAGTGTGTTTGAAACACCAAGTTCTTTTCCATGGAGCTGATCTGAAAGGGCAGGACTGGCCTTAGAGGTGCTCGGAGATGCTTAGGCTCCAAGCTGGGCCAACGCGTCACTTCTCAACGAATTTAGGACACTAATGATGCTTCAGGCTAGACAAGAAGTTGTCAACCTCTGTGCTTCAAACCCCTTTAGCAATCCTCCACTTCCAAAACTATTTACATTATGATTCATAACAACAGCAAAATTACATTTATGAAGGAGCAAGGAAAATAATTTTATGGTTGGGATCACCAGATGACAAATTGTATTAAAGGGCTGTAGCATTTGGAAGGGTTAGAACCACTAGTCTAGACCCTGAAGGAGTAGCCTAGATAGATTAGCCTTAATCAAAGATACTCCTATAGAAAGGCATTAGGACCACAACCTGGGATCCTCAAGTGTGGGAAACTCAGAGCTGCTCCTAGAGATAAATGTGTGCTCTTGGGGGCCTTTGTCTACTGCTTAGTCCCCTTGAAGTAATTTGCAAGCTTTCTTGTGGAATTACTATGCTTTTGAAGTTTTGTGTTCCTCATAGTTTCTTCAGGCCTAGTAAATCAGTCATTTCCAACAGAAATTCAGTGGTCATGAGTCTGCTAAGAGACTCTACTGAAGAATTGTTATTGAGATCATGCTTGGGGTTGGAGGAATGGGTCAGCTCTATGTACTGCTCTGGTAGGGCCTGGGATGATTCCTAGCAACCAACAGGGGTTGCTTGTTCCCTTGTACACACATGTACACATAACTAGAAAAGATAAAAACAGTAAGTACAAAAGAAGAAACTTTTATAATCTTTTAAAAAGCAAACCATGAAGCTCTGCCCCTCCACTCATTCTAGTTGTACCTCAGGACAACTGTGCACTTGGTTCAGGTCCTTGTTCACTAGCTTATGTATCAAAGTTTTACACTAGTGAATGGCCCCAGGGTACCCATAGAGGAATGTAATGTTTAGTGGAGTCTGCAACCATTTGACCTCCCATAGGCCCAGTCTAATGACTTCCAGGGCCTTGCCTGGCAGAAATTATCTGTATACTGGCGATCTGTAAAACTTGTCCCACAAAATGACAGTATTAGCCCATCAAGGATCTTGCTCTGCTCCCACCATTCCAATCTGGGGGGGGGGGGGGGCAAGAAAGTCAGCAAGTGACCCAGTCTTCAGCCTTTTTCTTCATTCTGATGAAGTAAGTCTATGTAAGAACTTACTTTTTGGTTTCCCTTTGCTATCAATGACAGATATATTAGGAAGGGGTAGAATCTTATCCCAGCACCAAAAATATGTTACAAGAGAAAAAATGAATGAGATCTAAGGCACCCACTATCATCAAACATCTTTGAAGAAGTCAGGATCTATATGGACAAGGCCTCTGATTTCTGCCTATCTTTATCCAGGAGCCTTCTATCAAGTGCTTCTATATTTATCAGATTTTCTGGTGGTCCTGGTGGCAGACTTAGGGGATCCAGACCTAGGAAAGAAAAGAAAATGCATAACACCAGGAATAGAGAAAAGCACATCATAGTTCTCATTCACATTCACTTCCACCCAGTCTCCATATTCTGACCTAGGCCTTTTGTGCCAAAGGGATCAAGCTGACTTAACTTTTTAAATAAACTTAATTACACTGTATTTTACCTCTAAGAAATTCTACTTTCTGGACAGTTTTTGACACTTTTAAATAATGGCAAGGCCTAGAATATAGAAAAATAAAACATTCATAGGTTGACATAAAAACCACAGCTCTCAACTTAAAGGGAATAAGCATGGTTTATTCTGGATCCATTTGCAGTCACCATGGCCCAGGAACATAGGTTTAGATTACCCCAAATTCCATGTTCTAACATGCAAGCAGTTTGACGAGATTTTTGTACTTTCTTACAACAAATAAAATCATAAATCAGGGCAAATTTAAAAGACATTGGTGGATACATGGGAGAGGTGGGTGCAACATGATGGGGAAAGCTATTCTATAGCTCCAAGATGCTACCTGATGACATTCTTAACTCTTGGATAGGTGGAAGCTAGTAGTCTGCTAAGTTAATAGGTTCTAAGAGGTTTTTATGTATTATCATGAGGTGTTAGTTCACAGAGTGGGACGAGTAATGCCTATTCCAGAATGCTAAAACTTGCCCAAGATAAAATAATTGTCCTCTGAATCTGCAAAATCCCAATCTCTCCATAGGACTCTGATTTCAACTCCTAGGATTCATTGATTCATCTTTCTTTCATTCTTTGTTTTGTTTACTGAGAAAGGGTTTCTCTGTGGTTATCTGTCTCTGTGGCTGTCTCAGAACTCACTCTGTAGACCAGGCTGACCCTGAACTCAGAGATCCACCTGCCTGTGCCTCCCAAGCATTGGGAATAAAGCCTGTGCCACCACAGCCCAGTTCTTCAACGCATAGTCTTCTCTCCAGCCCAGGCTGACCTGGTTGGTGCTCATAGTAGTCCTTTCCTACCTTCTGAACATTGGGAGTGCAAGCAGGAGCCATCTTGACTGCAAAGAGTTTGCATTTCCCCTTTTCATATCCAAGCTGGGAATAGCACAGTTTAAATATCCCAGACCGCTTGTGGCCCACCTCAGTCCCCTCAACGTTCAGGTTCTATAAGGAATTACACCAGCTTCCTGGCATTTCTTGGTGCATTGGAAGACAATAAGCTTCAGTTTGAAGGCCAGCCCGCCTCCTAGCAAGGGCCTATGGGAAAGAAACTGTGCTGGTGTCCTGTTGAAACTAATTCCTCTTGGGGGCAGTAGAGCTCCAGACAAATTCAGCAATGCCATCTTACATCCTATTCTCCCGCCCATTTGGTCTGGGAAAAAAAAAAAAAAAAAAAAAAAGAGGCAAGAGAAAGGCCTACCTTCCATTCTGTGCAGGCTCAGGCAGCTAGTTTTGCTAGGCAGCCATTTTACTTTTGTATTCGCAATTCAAACCAAAGATCGCAAACCACCACCCTTCTGCATCAGAATGCATTTATCTTTTGCAAAGAGAAATTCGTTCTGAACCCTCCTGTGTACTGGAGCTTGATTTACTCGGTGATACTTGTCCAGTGGGTGAAGGAAAAAGTAGAAGGAAAGTGTGTGAATCCTCAGGGGCATCTCTAGAAAATCACAAATCCAAGTGCTTTTAACTCATTTCTTTACGTATGAATTTATGTACAGTGTCTCTGGTTTCTGGAGGATAACTGCCCTTTTGTGGTACTGGGGTTGCATGTATGCCTGAAGACCTCTGTTCCATCTCCAGCATCCTCTTTGAAGGAGATAAACAATACTTACAGATTGTTCTCAGACCTTGGCAAGCACACTGCAGGGGTACACATGCACCTACAGCAAACACCTACAGTATTAAATAGCCCCACCACTGCTAGTCCATGTCACTCTCTAGGTTCTACACCAATGTACAGTTACGATTCAGTTCTCTCTTCAGGTTTTAGAAAGAAAATAATGCCCAATCCTCTTCTAGAACCCTGAAGGACCTTGTGGAGATCCCAAATCTGTTGAAACTATGTCCTCATGGGGGGCAGTAGTGCTCTAAGAGGAGCCATTGTGTGGCCTGCCTCTCCCACCCATCTTGTCTGAAAAAAATCATTTTCCATAACTAAAAATGCCAGGAAGTATGCCTGCCTTCCATTTAGACTCAGAGCCAGCTCATAAGGCAGCCATTTTGTTTCTCTATTACCATTTCAAGACAAAGAGGTACTTATAACTCCATCCATCAGCACTCTTGTCCTTTCCTTACTAAATCTCCTCTGAATTTCACAATGGGAATCATCCAGGAAGGTGCTGTTGCATCATCATATCTCCTTAATGGGGTAACTTGGATAAAGTCAGAAAGATGAAGTTGCTTGAAGCCTGTGTTCTAGCAAATATTTGATGTATTTTGGTATGTTATTTAATGAAAGTTAGTTCATGGCCTACTCAACTTATGAAATTTCTATTTTCTAAATACCATTAACTCCTGACTAGACAGTCATTCTCCCATAAAGCAATTCTGAAGGACATACATCCATACAGAAGCATTTCTCAAATTTCAAGCGAAACAACAGTGTCCACTTTTCTAAAGTAATGTTATACAGTCTGTTAACTTTTACCATTACCGGTGGTAAAGGTCTAAAGTGACAAAGAAGGTTTATGAGTCTTCATATTCACTGTTCACACAAAAATACAACCCTTGCCTCCAAAGGGATTAGAGATACTATATGCTGAAGCCAAATATGAGTGACCTACACTTAGGAATGCATATCTAGGTTACCCAAACTTACATGTTCCATGTTCCAAGAAGGTAGAAATTTAATGAACTGTTTATAGTAACAGAACAAAGAAAGTCACAATAAAGGTCCAAGGCCTGTATTGTAAAGCCAAGTTTGGAGGTACAAAACCTCTAACCTAAGCACTTCTGACAGTGACCTGGGATCATCTCAAATTCAACAGTCTGGATAGCAAAAAAAAAAAAAACAAGAATGAAATGAAGTCTAGCCTATAAGTATTATTAAGATTGGCCTAATCCCCAGGGTGTTGCCCTTTGCAGTGTTTGATGTGCAGTATGCCAGACTTATTTTTTATTAAATTTGTTTTTGTTCAATATGAAGTTCAAAAGCATAGTTGTTTAAAAGATTTAAAAATTTAAAAAAAAAAAAGATTGGCCTAATCTTAACAAATTATTAAATTTTCTCAAGTGATTTTTATCATCTGGGCCAAATGTGGTATTTTACACTGTTACTCCTTACTCCTTTAATCAAGAGGCAAAAGCAATGTGCACAGGATAACCAAGAGTTCAAGATAAGCCTGGACTACGTACTACATTGGGACCTGTTGACTGAAGGAAAAAAAAAAAAAACCATCTGTATTATAGAATAAATGTATACTGTATATCTGACATAATACATACTTTTAAAGTGGAAAGTGGGTGTTTTGTTGTCCTGGTGTTTAGAGTTTTGGCTTTGGTTTCTATGCGTATCCATGTGTGCATGTGAATGTATACCATGTGAGTAATGGTACCCACAGAGGACAAAAGGATGTGTCAGATCCCCTGGAGGAGCCTACTTTTGTTCTAAAGTCTTATCAGAAAATATATTTAAAGCTGTGCTACAGGAGCTTACCTGTGATTCCCACAGTAGAGATGTTCAAAGCAAGCAAATGAGGGTTGTTGAACAGAAGGGACATAGCAAATTCACAGCACATTTATCACGGAGACCTAGACCAGTAAGGAATGAAATATAAAACCATCAGAGCCCAGTACTACTCTGTAGGTTAGTCAAATTATCGTAGGCCTCAGTGCTATTGTCATCCTCCAGTGAGTGCTGGGATTACAAGGCACCAAAGCTCAGCTTCTTGAATTATCTTTCCAATATTCATATCTAGGATGAACAAATGAAAACTTTATTGTAAATATCATTAGCCAAAGCAAGCTCCATTAGCAGCTTGTTATATATGTGCATTTAATCGGAAATGAAATAAAACAGAAGATTGTTCATGAGAGCTAATACTTTTAAACTACATACAGGCTGGTCAATGCAGTACTGTATTTGTGCCTTTGGGTGTACACACAGGGAGAGGGGACAGAAGGAAACTAGGGAGATGGAGCTGGGTTTAGTGACAGGGAGGAGGAAGGACACTATGAGGGAAGAGAGACACCCATTAATATCATTAATTCTTTTCTACAATTCCATCCTAATCATAGTTTAAGTCTGGCTTACTGCCATGGCTATTTTTTACAATACTAGGACTGAAAAATTCCCTGTGGCTTAAATTATATATGAGAAAGTACTGATTTCAGTCCTGGGGAACAAACCCAAGAGTCTAGAGTATGTTAGGTAAGGGTTGTTAGCCCTCAGCAACACCAATTGCCGTGCATGAGAAAACGCTGCTCTGAAACCTCCTAAAGTATCTTTGTTGTGTGAAAATTTTAACAAATAAATAAGACTAGGTTTTTAAAGACACAATTAAGTAACAAAAAAAGGGTGAATATTAACAATTATAGAAAAGGAAATGGGCAATATCTTTCATACCAGAAAGAAAATGTCCCATGACCTAAGGCAGATAATATAATTAGGCCTCAGATTGGATTCAGAAGTAAAACCATACCAAAAACAAAAAAACAAAAAAACAAAAAAATACTGCTGAAACTATTCCAAAATAAGCAAAAGTCAGAGCAGCCATCTTCCTTGGTACCTACCTTTCTCAGGGACTTTTTTCAGACACGAAGGGCGGGGCACAATCTCTCACAAACTCTTGAGTGGAGCTCTACTGCCATCATGAGGACACGGTTTCAAAACTCACAGCACCACTGAGCTTCCTTCCCATGATTCTTAGCGATGGCGGAAGATGGCGATTTACAGACCACAAGAACTGATGTGGGTGCCTAGCTGGGCTTGCCTGACTTCTCCTCAGGCCCCAACAGAAACTCACCCTGTACTGCTTTCTCATCAGGACCCGGGTCCTAGGGCACCCGCTAGTAGATCAACATGGCTAGCTGAGCGGGGGGGGGGGAGGGGGGGGGGAACGGGGGACCCGCCCCTCGACTTCCTGTTCCTCGACCTAAGGACAGCTGTGTTCCTGGGTCTTTTCATCAGAGTGGGTACAATGAGATGCCCAGAGTAAATGAACAGCTACCTGTACATAACTGACATCAGAAGTTGAAGAAGGGCCTCCTGTTACATCCTGAAAAGAACCAGAGAAACCAAATCATACATGAGTGAGGGCTTTGGGGCCCTTGTGTCCAGTTGCATTCCCCTAGAAACAAGAGGCTTTCCTTTGCCAGCACTGTACCATGAGCTTTATTTAACTCCTTCGTGGCTTCTGGTGGCCTGTAGTGCACAGTCCTGTTCCAAAGGAAGCCTAACAGCCTGTAGAGTACCTCTGAGCAAGAGGAACTTGTAAAGTCCTGCCTAAGAAAATCCAAAAGGAAGAGAGAAGAGCGTGGACCTTAGTCACAACCTTGACATAGACATTAAGTTTCTACTCTTGATTCTGTTGCTGACTTTCACATTGGGTGTGGCTTGCTCAGAGATATTTTGGTTTGCCTTTTTTCTATCTTCCTTTTTTTTTTTTTAAGCATAAGAATCTCTTGTCTCAGCAGGCCTCCCTGGAACTAACCCCATAGCACATACTGTATCTGAGATAACCACAGAACTCATGCTGTCCCTGTTGTATCCTTTTGAGTCCTGGCAATCCACCTAAGCCAAGCATTTCATTTCTCAGAGATAAAATGTGCTCCCTACTTTCTCTAGGTAGCTTTAATTCATTCATCTAGGCACTTCTGCCCAGCCAGCAGCCTATGTCAAGAAACAAGAGACTGTTTCTTGCTGTTGTCAAGAAACAAGAGATACACTGTATATTAAGAGGGAAAAGAATGTTCTGAAAAAATCTAAGTTCCGTGCCTATAGGAAGGCATCTCTCTAACAGTCTTACCACTGGGGCTCTACAGAGATTATTCTATCTTCTCTTAACACAGATATGTTTGCAAGTGAGCCTTTTTCTAGATTCAATAATCCATACAGTACACCTAGCATAGATTAATGTATTTCTATTTATATTCTTCTTAATCAACATAATCAAACAGCAACAGAATACTTCAATATTATTAACCTATTTTCTAGTTGTTCCTTAACAGGTGTTTTGGGATTTTTTTTGGGGGGGGGTAGGGTCTCAGCACAGGTTATTTAAATCCCCCATGATTTCTAATGTTCCTGCCTATACCTTCTACTGCTGGAACTGCAGGCTGCTTCACTATTTATGGAGTGCCTAGTATCAAAAACAAGGCCTCATACCTATCAGGCAGGTACTCTATAAACTAGCTTTAATACCCAGACTCCAAATTATACTTTCAGTACTTGCTAAACCATGTTGCCTCTTTTAAAAACTACATTTTATACATAAATCCAGAAAGGAAACACTAAAATTAAAGGATAATATTAAAATAAGTACTCATAAATTCTCAAGACAACTACTTCTATTTCTTTTGATGCAGTCATGACAAAGTATAAAATTATCATAAAAACAGCATCAGACTACTCAATCAGTAAAGATAACTGCTTCAGTAATTAGAAGAGCTACAGATTACTAGCATACAGGTTCTCCAAGGGCCATTGAGTGTAGTAGGGCAGCCCAGTATGTGCCCCAGGCTTCTTCCAGGCCTATATGATACACTTTACCCTAAGAAGGGAAGCTGAAATGCTGTCAGTATTGAAACTATTTCTTCATGGGGAAAGTAGAATCCTAGAGAGGTGCCCATAAGCCATTTCTGAGAGGTCTTCTGACCCATACTTCTTGTATGGAAAACTGCCAACCAAGGACAAAGGCACCAGGAAATACTGCTAGCTTGCCTTTTGGGCAGCTTGAAGGGATAAGCTTATCTTACTGTGCTGTGGTGCTCTTGATGTTGTGTTGAGACAGCTCTTACCCTCAATCTATTACTCCCCACTGTGCATCTTTCTTCTCTGCTAAATCACCCCCTCCATGTTCTACGAGAATGGGTGTGTTTTCTATCAGTGAGCAGTTCACCTATCACTGAGCAGTTCAAGCTCATCAAATTCTTGGATGTTGCAAGGTAGAAGGATCCTGTCTGAAATGAAGAGTAAAGATTAGTTCCTGAAAGGTCAGAGGCAGCTAGCAATTGACTTCACTACCTCCTCTTTTCGCAGCTGTCTTCAGGATTAGTCAGTAGTACTAACATGCTACAGGGCATCACCATTTTTCATAGTTTGTTGAACTGTTGTCAACTCTTTGTCAAAAGACCTAAGAAGAGGCAGAGATAGCTCACATCAGTCACTGCTTTATAACCTGTGGTCCCAGCATATGGCAAGAATTTGAACTAGGAAATAGAGACCTCACTAATCCCTCACTTCATTTAAAATGGAAAAAACTCACATTCCTTTGTTATTATGTATTTTTCAACTTCTATTTCCTTTTTACACTTTCAGAGAGTGTGTGTGTGTGTCGGTGTGTTACAGTTTATCCCTTATATTTCACACCTTCAGTCTCTGCCTAGTATTTAAGAAACACTTTCTCTTTAACTTTAGCACCGTACAGCCTATTAAACAACTGATAACCTACTGCATGGTTATATTTCATTATATTTCTTAAATAGATATTCATTTGCTACAATGTAAGATTCTCTGAAAAATAAACTACAAATTAAGGTGTGTGTTGCACTTTTATGAATAGGTGTGTATTGTAACAACACTTAAAGGAAATATTTTCACACCTTAATACATTTAAAACTTTTCTCTCCCTTCATTTTTTCATTCTTCTTCTTTTTTTTTTTTTTTTTTTTTTGTTTTTGTTTTTGTTTTTGTTTTTCAAGACAGGGTTTCTCTGTGTAGCCCTGGCTGTCCTAGAACTCATTCTGTACACCAGGCTGGCCTCAAACTCAGAGATCCACCTGCTCTGCCTCCCTCTCCCTTCAATTTTTAAACTTGAGAAACATCTATGCATTTTATGTATGTGAACACATGTAGTCATCAGGAATCTGCTATCTTCTCCTACTGTTTGATTTTCAGGTATAGAATTCAAGTACTCAGGCTGGAAAGTAAGTACCTTTACCTTCTCAACAGCTGGAGTATCTCTCTTCACATAAATAAACATAAATACATGATAATGACACTGTCCAATATAAAATATTGTATTGTGACTATATGCACATACATACATAAAAGTAACTTAAATAAAAGTAACTTAAATGTAAATGGTTTCTTTCAATGTAATTAGAAGTACATTGAAGACGTCTCTAGATTATTTCATAGTTGTGTGTGTATATATATATATACATATGTATGTCAATATTTGTAGATATATATCTATAGTTTCCATGTAGAAGTCTTTACATATGTAAATGTTTATACATGTGTATATATACATATATATGTATACATATACACTGAGTTTCCATGCACACACAGACAAATACACACATAGATATGTGTGTATCTTTAAATGTTTTTTTTAATTTTTATGATAGCTCAAATACTTCATATATGTCTTAGACAATTATTCGTAGATAGACTACCATATGTTCTTCTGTGTACTTCTTAATTATACTTGCTATAAAGTTTATGAACCAACTTCAAGTCACAAAAGACAGTTTTATTAAGTTATAATACTTGAATTCAATGCATGAACTTGTATTTGAAGATTACTACATAAAAGCTTTAGAAGGACTAACTTTTTCTCTTGTGGACACAGATGTACAATGCCAACATCAAATCACTGAAATGTTATTTTCAGTGAATTCTTTCAGCCTTCAGAATAGACTCACACATAGAAAAACATTCAGTAAATGGTTTCAAAAATTATTACAGCAAAATAACTAAATTTCCTATTGAACTTATTAATTCTCTTCTATAATTCCATCCTAATCTTACTATGAATAAATGAGATTAACTGCTATGAATATTTCTTATAATATTAGAATGAGTTAGTTCCACAAGTCCTAGGGCATGTATAACAACAATTGTACCGTTCAGGTACAGCCAGCATGTGTTAGATTCACTTTACTCTGCTTGTAAATCTCATAGCACATATCTTTACAGTCTGAAAATTACAGGAAAGAAGGGAACCAAAATTTTAAATAAAAGTAGGCAGCAAGCCAGCGGTGGCACAGGAGCTAAGGTAGCTGCCTGCAGAGGGCAAGCCCGTGCCCTTTGCTCTCTCGTTCCCGGTTCAAATCCCGCTTTCCCCCTGTAATTCTGCCGGAGTTTCATGGAAAAAAAAATAAAAAATAAAAGTAGGCACCTGGTGACAAAGTCAAAATGAATGAAATGGGAAATACCCTCTGTAACAGAAGGAAAAGTCATGTAACCTCTATCTACATTTGTGCCTCCGTTTGGATTCATCTGGAAAACTAGACAAAAGCAAAGAACCAATAACAACAAAAACTTTTCAAGGCCAAACAGCTGGGCAGCCATCTGTCTTGCAACATTTGTCTCTGGGTTGTGTAATCACAAGCTCCTACCTGGAGCTCTACTGCCACTATAAGGTTGGAGAACTCAAACCACTAAGCAACCTTCCCATGATTCTTAGCATGGTGGCAAGAGATGAAGATTAGAGACAAGTAGAACACCTGTGAGTACTTAGTTGGGCTAAGTACATTAAACTTATCAGACCTAGATGGTGGTTTCTCATCAAAACATGGAAAATTTGAGCCTTGGTGATTTAAAGCATAAGCTAATAGATTGAAATTGCTAGCTGAGTATGGAAACATGGAACCTCACTTTGTTGTTTCTGTACAAATGGAAAAGAAACTAGATGGGTGAGTATATCCTTAACAACAAAAACAAAAAAGTACAGTGAGCCCCCACCCCCAGATTTTGTACTTGATACCTTAAATGTGGACACCAAGACAAAACCAAAGCTATGATTAAAACTATTTCATGGGCAAAACTCAGAGCAGCCATGTCTCTGACTGGTGGTTATTGTTATTATTGTTGTTGTTATTATTATTATTATTATTATTTGTTTTTTTAAGGGAGAAAGGCCTGGGGCCCAAACTCTTTGAGTGGAGCTCTACTGCCATCATGAGAACACAGTTTCAAAACTCATAGCTCCACTTTTATAAAGATATAAAAGGAAAATATTCTACATATATAACAGAAAGGGAAAAGTCACAAGATCTAGGGTAGTATTAAGCCTCAGATTGGCTTCACTTGGAACCCAAGTTCAAAAAATTAAATACTGCTGAAAATATTCATAGTTCAGTAGAACTCAGGACAGCCATCTCTTACGTTTTTTTCAGACACGAAAGGCGGGGGACAATCTCTCACAAACTGTTGAGTGGAGCTCTACTGCCATCATGAGGACACGGTTTCAAAACTCACAGGGCCACTGAGCTTCCTTCCCATGATTCTTAGCGATGGCAGAAGATGGCGATGACACACAGCAAGAACTGATGTGGGTGCCTAGCTGGGCTTGCCTGACTTCTCCTCAGGCCCCAACAGAAACTCACCCTGTACTGCTTTCTCATCAGGACCAGGAGACTGAGGCGGTCCTAGGGCATCCACTAGTAGATTAACATCGCTAGCTGAGCGGGGTGAAACCCGCCCCTCAGCCTCCTGTTCCTGGACCTCAGCTCAGCTGTGCACTTGGTCCTGGGCCCTCAGTCAGCAGGGTCTGCAGTAACACTCTGAAAGGTGCTGCTATTCCAGTCTGCCTACTGAAGGTGGGAAACCTAAGAGCCAAGCTTGGCCATTTAGGATTCCACTACTGTCCCTGTTTCAAAATGGCGACAAGCAGGATGGAGGATGTTGGTGTCTGCATGTTATGGGTCTGTATGAAACAGCGTCCGCCTGATGGCAGTGTTGTACCAGAGCAGAGAAAGTGCCCTGACTGTAGGTCTCTGCCCCCGCCTTTCCAGTCTAAAAAAAAAAGTCCTTACAAAGGCAGTGTCTGGAACTGTGGGTCTAGCCCTGTTTGTGTCAGAAGCAGGCTGCACTCCTAGATTTTAGCTTCCTTTTTGCATTTTTTATCAATGCCATACCTAACAAGGCTGGACCTGCTGTCTTACTAATTAAATGGATAAAAAGACATGTAAGAACAAAGTAAGCAAAACAGAAAGGAAAGGAACTTTGAGGCACCCACCTTCCTCATCCCTCTTCTCTTGGGAAGAAGTCTGTGCAATCAGTGGTCCTATCATACATTGCTTCATCTGTGCCCAGCAGCATTCAGGCCCCAGTGCTTCCTCATGATGTCTCATTCACTTCTGGTCCTCAGCAGCAAATCTCAGGGGCCACTTCTAGGGAGCAAATGAACATGCTGTCACTTCAGGGCCTCTCCAAAAGCAAGCCTAGGTGTCAGAAGATCTAGTTGTTACCTAGATCACACCAGACTTCCCTGGGTATCATGCTCTGTGCATGATCCTGACAAGAGCTCTAGACAAAAGGCCTGGTGTGTCCTGTGGCAGGCTGACTTTAGTGGCACTGTAAAGAGGATCCAGTTACCTGTCACCACTGAATGCTATACACAACCCCATTTGGAGAAACATGTGTATACAAATGAGTGGATTTCCAAATGGATCTGTCACTAATTTCTCTCAGAGTTTCATTAGTTCACACTGGAGCAGGGACACAAGAATTTTCCTACATTAGAGGCCTATTACTGTTTCCCATGGCTTAACTATATACAGGGGTTATTGTCTTTATCCTTTGTTATACCTTCAGTCTTACACTTTCCCTTGGCCAACAAGACACACACACACACACACACACACACACACACACACACACACCCTCTGAGAGGAGCTTGAGCTACATAGTGTGGGCCAGGGCACCCTGGGCTAAATTGGGAGTCTGTGTCTTAACAAGAAGACAAAGCTTAAAATCCTGCCCACACATGCTACAAGGAGCAGGAGATAGAAGTTCCCATCAAGAGCCTGCATTTGCTTTCCTGTGCTTTCTTCCTGTCAGGACCCAGATGGAAAGAACCAAGCCCCACCCCACAATGCCCTGTGTCACCTTGTCTGAGTCCCTGCAGGTCTTCTGTTGGCCCTTGACTCTCTGTTTTCAGCTGCAAGGTAGTATGGGTGTCCACATTTCTCCTGCTGTAGAGGAAAGGCACTGGGCCCCAGTGTGGAACCCAAAGGTGTCCTACCTGGAATTGTTTCCCCACTGCTAGGACTCATGGGAATGAAGCTGTAATGGCTCTGCACTGTAGCTCTGTCTGCAGGCTGGCAGTAGGGCACCACATATGGCCACAAAGACCATCCTTGACTACTCCTCTCCCACCCTCAAACCTAAAAAGTTCCATAACCAACATCTAGAGACAAAGGTCCAGGAACGTGGATGTCTATCATTTTGTTATTTTGGTTTTTTCAGAAGTAATTCTCCACTGAATCTTCTCCATTCAGACCTGTTATGTTTCCCTTGCAGTTACTTGCACTTCAAAGGGTAAACATGGTGTCTGATGGCAGAGAAAGGAGAAGACTGTGAAGCCTGGCCATAACTGGCAAGTATTTGTTTGGTGATGTCATTTAACACAAGGTAAAACCTACTCCTGTCAGCTGGACATGGTGGCATGGACCTAGAACTTCTGGAACGCCCAGGGGCAAAGACAGATGTCTCATGGAATGACACAGGCCAGCCTGTCCCCTACACCCAGGGCTTAGGCCTCTGCTTCTAGCTCTCCCAGCAGAACTTTATCTCCTGAAACCTACAAAAATTAATCATGAAAAACGTTTAGGAATACTAATAAGTATCTGGAAAGAGTAAAAATGAATGGCTATGAAGATAGAAAAGAAAAAATATTCTACATACATAACAGAAAGAAGAGTCACAAGATCTAGGGAGTATTAAGTCTCAGATTGACTTCACTTGGAACACAAGAGAAAAAAATTAATTAATTAAATACTGCTGAAAATATTCATACTTCAGCAGGACTCAGGACAGCCATCTAGGGCGTTTTTTTCAGACACTAAGGGGGGGGACAATCTCTCACAAACTTTTGATGGAGCTTTACTGCCATCATGAGGCCACGGTTTCAAAACTCACAGCGCCACTGAGCTTCCTTCCCATGATTCTTAGCGATGGCAGAAGATGGCGATGACACACAGCAAGAACTGATGTGGGTGCCTAGCTGGGCTTGTCTGACTTCTCCTCAGGCCCCAACAGAAACTCACACTGTACTGCTTTTTCATCATCACCGGAGACTGAGGCTGTCCTAGGGCATCCACTAGTAGATTAACATCGATAGCTGAGCGGGGTGAAACCCGCCCCTCAGCCTCCTGTTCCTGGACCTCAGCTCAGCTGTGCACTTGGTCCTGGGCCCTCAGTCAGCAGGGTCTGCAGTAACACTCTGAAAGGTGCTGCTATTCCAGTCTGCCTACTGAAGGTGGGAAACCTAAGAGCCAAGCTTGGCCATTTAGGATTCCACTACTGTCCCTGTTTCAAAATGGCGACAAGCAGGATGGAGGATGTTGGTGTCTGCATGTTATGGGTCTGTATGAAACAGCGTCCGCCTGATGGCAGTGTTGTACCAGAGCAGAGAAAGTGCCCTGACTGTAGGTCTCTGCCCCCGCCTTTCCAGTCTAAAAAAAAAAGTCCTTACAAAGGCAGTGTCTGGAACTGTGGGTCTAGCCCTGTTTGTGTCAGAAGCAGGCTGCACTCCTAGATTTTAGCTTCCTTTTTGCATTTTTTATCAATGCCATACCTAACAAGGCTGGACCTGCTGTCTTACTAATTAAATGGATAAAAAGACATGTAAGAACAAAGTAAGCAAAACAGAAAGGAAAGGAACTTTGAGGCACCCACCTTCCTCATCCCTCTTCTCTTGGGAAGAAGTCTGTGCAATCAGTGGTCCTATCATACATTGCTTCATCTGTGCCCAGCAGCATTCAGGCCCCAGTGCTTCCTCATGATGTCTCATTCACTTCTGGTCCTCAGCAGCAAATCTCAGGGGCCACTTCTAGGGAGCAAATGAACATGCTGTCACTTCAGGGCCTCTCCAAAAGCAAGCCTAGGTGTCAGAAGATCTAGTTGTTACCTAGATCACACCAGACTTCCCTGGGTATCATGCTCTGTGCATGATCCTGACAAGAGCTCTAGACAAAAGGCCTGGTGTGTCCTGTGGCAGGCTGACTTTAGTGGCACTGTAAAGAGGATCCAGTTACCTGTCACCACTGAATGCTATACACAACCCCATTTGGAGAAACATGTGTATACAAATGAGTGGATTTCCAAATGGATCTGTCACTAATTTCTCTCAGAGTTTCATTAGTTCACACTGGAGCAGGGACACAAGAATTTTCCTACATTAGAGGCCTATTACTGTTTCCCATGGCTTAACTATATACAGGGGTTATTGTCTTTATCCTTTGTTATACCTTCAGTCTTACACTTTCCCTTGGCCAACAAGACACACACACACACACACACACACACACACACACACACCCTCTGAGAGGAGCTTGAGCTACATAGTGTGGGCCAGGGCACCCTGGGCTAAATTGGGAGTCTGTGTCTTAACAAGAAGACAAAGCTTAAAATCCTGCCCACACATGCTACAAGGAGCAGGAGATAGAAGTTCCCATCAAGAGCCTGCATTTGCTTTCCTGTGCTTTCTTCCTGTCAGGACCCAGATGGAAAGAACCAAGCCCCACCCCACAATGCCCTGTGTCACCTTGTCTGAGTCCCTGCAGGTCTTCTGTTGGCCCTTGACTCTCTGTTTTCAGCTGCAAGGTAGTATGGGTGTCCACATTTCTCCTGCTGTAGAGGAAAGGCACTGGGCCCCAGTGTGGAACCCAAAGGTGTCCTACCTGGAATTGTTTCCCCACTGCTAGGACTCATGGGAATGAAGCTGTAATGGCTCTGCACTGTAGCTCTGTCTGCAGGCTGGCAGTAGGGCACCACATATGGCCACAAAGACCATCCTTGACTACTCCTCTCCCACCCTCAAACCTAAAAAGTTCCATAACCAACATCTAGAGACAAAGGTCCAGGAACGTGGATGTCTATCATTTTGTTATTTTGGTTTTTTCAGAAGTAATTCTCCACTGAATCTTCTCCATTCAGACCTGTTATGTTTCCCTTGCAGTTACTTGCACTTCAAAGGGTAAACATGGTGTCTGATGGCAGAGAAAGGAGAAGACTGTGAAGCCTGGCCATAACTGGCAAGTATTTGTTTGGTGATGTCATTTAACACAAGGTAAAACCTACTCCTGTCAGCTGGACATGGTGGCATGGACCTAGAACTTCTGGAACGCCCAGGGGCAAAGACAGATGTCTCATGGAATGACACAGGCCAGCCTGTCCCCTACACCCAGGGCTTAGGCCTCTGCTTCTAGCTCTCCCAGCAGAACTTTATCTCCTGAAACCTACAAAAATTAATCATGAAAAACGTTTAGGAATACTAATAAGTATCTGGAAAGAGTAAAAATGAATGGCTATGAAGATAGAAAAGAAAAAATATTCTACATACATAACAGAAAGAAGAGTCACAAGATCTAGGGAGTATTAAGTCTCAGATTGACTTCACTTGGAACACAAGAGAAAAAAATTAATTAATTAAATACTGCTGAAAATATTCATACTTCAGCAGGACTCAGGACAGCCATCTAGGGCGTTTTTTTCAGACACTAAGGGGGGGGACAATCTCTCACAAACTTTTGATGGAGCTTTACTGCCATCATGAGGCCACGGTTTCAAAACTCACAGCGCCACTGAGCTTCCTTCCCATGATTCTTAGCGATGGCAGAAGATGGCGATGACACACAGCAAGAACTGATGTGGGTGCCTAGCTGGGCTTGTCTGACTTCTCCTCAGGCCCCAACAGAAACTCACACTGTACTGCTTTTTCATCATCACCGGAGACTGAGGCTGTCCTAGGGCATCCACTAGTAGATTAACATCGATAGCTGAGCGGGGTGAAACCCGCCCCTCAGCCTCCTGTTCCTGGACCTCAGCTCAGCTGTGCACTTGGTCCTGGGCCCTCAGTCAGCAGGGTCTGCAGTAACACTCTGAAAGGTGCTGCTATTCCAGTCTGCCTACTGAAGGTGGGAAACCTAAGAGCCAAGCTTGGCCATTTAGGATTCCACTACTGTCCCTGTTTCAAAATGGCGACAAGCAGGATGGAGGATGTTGGTGTCTGCATGTTATGGGTCTGTATGAAACAGCGTCCGCCTGATGGCAGTGTTGTACCAGAGCAGAGAAAGTGCCCTGACTGTAGGTCTCTGCCCCCGCCTTTCCAGTCTAAAAAAAAAAGTCCTTACAAAGGCAGTGTCTGGAACTGTGGGTCTAGCCCTGTTTGTGTCAGAAGCAGGCTGCACTCCTAGATTTTAGCTTCCTTTTTGCATTTTTTATCAATGCCATACCTAACAAGGCTGGACCTGCTGTCTTACTAATTAAATGGATAAAAAGACATGTAAGAACAAAGTAAGCAAAACAGAAAGGAAAGGAACTTTGAGGCACCCACCTTCCTCATCCCTCTTCTCTTGGGAAGAAGTCTGTGCAATCAGTGGTCCTATCATACATTGCTTCATCTGTGCCCAGCAGCATTCAGGCCCCAGTGCTTCCTCATGATGTCTCATTCACTTCTGGTCCTCAGCAGCAAATCTCAGGGGCCACTTCTAGGGAGCAAATGAACATGCTGTCACTTCAGGGCCTCTCCAAAAGCAAGCCTAGGTGTCAGAAGATCTAGTTGTTACCTAGATCACACCAGACTTCCCTGGGTATCATGCTCTGTGCATGATCCTGACAAGAGCTCTAGACAAAAGGCCTGGTGTGTCCTGTGGCAGGCTGACTTTAGTGGCACTGTAAAGAGGATCCAGTTACCTGTCACCACTGAATGCTATACACAACCCCATTTGGAGAAACATGTGTATACAAATGAGTGGATTTCCAAATGGATCTGTCACTAATTTCTCTCAGAGTTTCATTAGTTCACACTGGAGCAGGGACACAAGAATTTTCCTACATTAGAGGCCTATTACTGTTTCCCATGGCTTAACTATATACAGGGGTTATTGTCTTTATCCTTTGTTATACCTTCAGTCTTACACTTTCCCTTGGCCAACAAGACACACACACACACACACACACACACACACACACACACACACCCTCTGAGAGGAGCTTGAGCTACATAGTGTGGGCCAGGGCACCCTGGGCTAAATTGGGAGTCTGTGTCTTAACAAGAAGACAAAGCTTAAAATCCTGCCCACACATGCTACAAGGAGCAGGAGATAGAAGTTCCCATCAAGAGCCTGCATTTGCTTTCCTGTGCTTTCTTCCTGTCAGGACCCAGATGGAAAGAACCAAGCCCCACCCCACAATGCCCTGTGTCACCTTGTCTGAGTCCCTGCAGGTCTTCTGTTGGCCCTTGACTCTCTGTTTTCAGCTGCAAGGTAGTATGGGTGTCCACATTTCTCCTGCTGTAGAGGAAAGGCACTGGGCCCCAGTGTGGAACCCAAAGGTGTCCTACCTGGAATTGTTTCCCCACTGCTAGGACTCATGGGAATGAAGCTGTAATGGCTCTGCACTGTAGCTCTGTCTGCAGGCTGGCAGTAGGGCACCACATATGGCCACAAAGACCATCCTTGACTACTCCTCTCCCACCCTCAAACCTAAAAAGTTCCATAACCAACATCTAGAGACAAAGGTCCAGGAACGTGGATGTCTATCATTTTGTTATTTTGGTTTTTTCAGAAGTAATTCTCCACTGAATCTTCTCCATTCAGACCTGTTATGTTTCCCTTGCAGTTACTTGCACTTCAAAGGGTAAACATGGTGTCTGATGGCAGAGAAAGGAGAAGACTGTGAAGCCTGGCCATAACTGGCAAGTATTTGTTTGGTGATGTCATTTAACACAAGGTAAAACCTACTCCTGTCAGCTGGACATGGTGGCATGGACCTAGAACTTCTGGAACGCCCAGGGGCAAAGACAGATGTCTCATGGAATGACACAGGCCAGCCTGTCCCCTACACCCAGGGCTTAGGCCTCTGCTTCTAGCTCTCCCAGCAGAACTTTATCTCCTGAAACCTACAAAAATTAATCATGAAAAACGTTTAGGAATACTAATAAGTATCTGGAAAGAGTAAAAATGAATGGCTATGAAGATAGAAAAGAAAAAATATTCTACATACATAACAGAAAGAAGAGTCACAAGATCTAGGGAGTATTAAGTCTCAGATTGACTTCACTTGGAACACAAGAGAAAAAAATTAATTAATTAAATACTGCTGAAAATATTCATACTTCAGCAGGACTCAGGACAGCCATCTAGGGCGTTTTTTTCAGACACTAAGGGGGGGGACAATCTCTCACAAACTTTTGATGGAGCTTTACTGCCATCATGAGGCCACGGTTTCAAAACTCACAGCGCCACTGAGCTTCCTTCCCATGATTCTTAGCGATGGCAGAAGATGGCGATGACACACAGCAAGAACTGATGTGGGTGCCTAGCTGGGCTTGTCTGACTTCTCCTCAGGCCCCAACAGAAACTCACACTGTACTGCTTTTTCATCATCACCGGAGACTGAGGCTGTCCTAGGGCATCCACTAGTAGATTAACATCGATAGCTGAGCGGGGTGAAACCCGCCCCTCAGCCTCCTGTTCCTGGACCTCAGCTCAGCTGTGCACTTGGTCCTGGGCCCTCAGTCAGCAGGGTCTGCAGTAACACTCTGAAAGGTGCTGCTATTCCCGTCTGCCTGCCGATGGTGGGAAACCTAAGAGCCAAGCTTGGCCATTTAGGATTCCACTACTGTCCCTGTTTCAAAATGGCGACAAGCAGGATGGAGGATGTTGGTGTCTGCATGTTATGGGTCTGTATGAAACAGCGTCCGCCTGATGGCAGTGTTGTACCAGAGCAGAGAAAGTGCCCTGACTGCAGGTCTCTGCCCCCGCCTTTCCAGTCTAAAAAAAAAGTGCTTACAAAGGCAGTGTCTGGACCCTGTGGGTCTAGCCCTGTTTGTGTCAGAAGCAGGCTGCACTCCTAGATTTTAGCTTCCTTTTTGCATTTTTTATCAATGCCATACCTAACAAGGCTGGACCTGCTGTCTTACTAATTAAATGGATAAAAAGACATGTAAGAACAAAGTAAGCAAAACAGAAAGGAAAGGTACTTTGAGGCACCCACCTTCCTCATCCCTCTTCTCTTGGGAAGAAGAAGTCTGTGCAGTCAGTGGTCCTATCATACATTGCTTCATCTGTGCCCAGCAGCATTCAGGCCCCAGTGCTTCCTCATGATGTCTCATTTACTTCTGGTCCTCAGCAGCAAATCTCAGGGGCCACTTCTAGGGAGCAAATGAACATGCTGTCACTTCAGGGCCTCTCCAAAAGCAAGCCTAGGTGTCAGAAGATCTAGTTGTTACCTAGATCACACCAGACTTCCCTGGGTATCATGCTCTATGCATGATCCTGACAAGAGCTCTAGACAAAAGGCCTGGTGTGTCCTGTGGCAGGCTGACTTTAGTGGCACTGTAAAAAGGATCCAGTTACCTGTCACCACTGAATGCTATACACAACCCCATTTGGAGAAACATGTGTATACAAATGAGTGGATTTCCAAATGGATCTGTCACTAATTTCTCTCAGAGTTTCATTAGTTCACACTGGAGCAGGGACACAAGAACTTTCCTACATTAGAGGCCTATTACTGTTTCCCATGGCTTAACTATATACAGGGGTTATTGTCTTTATACTTTGTTATACCTTCAGTCTTACACTTTCCCTTGGCCAACAAGACACACACACACACACACACACACACACACACACACACACACACACCCTCTGAGAGGAGCTTGAGCTACATAGTGTGGGCCAGGGCACCTTGGGCTAAATTAGGAGTCTGTGTCTTAGCAAGAAGACAAAGCTTTAAATCCTGCCCACACACATTCTGAACATGGTTTCCCCTTCCCAACCCATCTTCTCTAACCCCCCACCCCCAACTCTAGGACTCCTTTCTTGCCTCACTTTAAAAAACAAACAGGGGCCTATAAGGTGATTCCCTCCTTTAATCATAGCATTCAGGAGACAGAGCAGGCAGATATTCGAGTTTTAGGCCAACCAGGACTACAGAGATCACATCTTTTTAAAAAGGGGTGAGGGGTATAAAATACAAACAAACCAGAAGTTTAAAAAAAGGAAAGAAAGAAAGAAAGAAAGAAAGAAAGAAAGAAAGAAAGAAAGAGAAAAGCACTACTGCAGGATATTTGATCGCATTGTGAACCCCAAGAATGTGACCTGACAAGAACTTATCATGGTAGGGCTCAGCCCTAGCACACACCTTGCAGAGTGAGAACAAACTAGATACAGCTGAAGATAGAAGGAGCCAGAGAATGAAGAGCACAAAGGTTAAAACAGATCATCAAAGTTAGTATGAGGCCAAGCACAGCAATTCAGTAAGAAACCCAGAGAAAAGACAGACTGAATCAGTCAGCTTAGAGAGGAGTTTGAGCCAGAATAGCAGGGTTGACGAGCCAGCCAGAGATCAGAAAGACCTAGAAGGGGTGAGGTTATTCAGCAGCAAGTTGTAGAGGCTGAAAACATTCTAGGCCTAATAAGACTTTATAGAAGCTAGAAGGTTCAAGGACTAGGCCTAGGTTAGCAGACTGAAGGTAATAAGCCCCCAAGACAACAATTATACAGAAGAATAAAAGTTACAAAGCACAAGTATTACACACAGGTACACAGAAACACATACAAATACTAAATCCATAAAAATATCAAATCAGAAACTATGACATATACACAAAGGATTTATAAGATAAAAATACTCAAAGGAAAGGTTTACCCATATGTGTGGTTTAATACCCAATGAAATTCATTAGAGAAACCTGGAATTTCCTTTGCAAGTGGGTATCAATTAAAGAGTCCCTCAATTAGGAATGGGGGTCCATGTCCACTTGACACTATCAGAGCTGGGATCATATCTCCAACCTGTGTAGTCCCTGCACATGCTGTGGGTCTCTGAGAGCTCTGATTTGTGTCACCCCTGTTTCCTTGGTGTTATCCATGCCCTCTGGCTCTTACATTCTTAAGGGCTCACCATCTGCTTAGCTCCCTGGACCTTGAGGGGAGGGCCATTCATGAGCAAGTATTCTACAAGACTCTCACTCTCTCCACAGTGTCCAGTTGTGGGTCTCTGTGTTACTTCCCAACTACTGCAAGACGAAGCTAATGAAACATTTTTCAACCCCTTAGACTTTCTTGTGGTGCTTATGTTCTTGTGTGTGTTTACCTGTGTGTGTGCACAAACTGGACTTAAAGAAATATATACAGTTCTATAAGGTAATACTTGATTACATTATGGAGTTTATAATACAAATAAATATGGGCTTCAGGCTGGCCAATTTTTCCTTTTAGACATTACTGGAAAGATATTTAAAATTGAATTAATTCTCTCAGTTTACAGAATAGATACAGACATGGAAAAAATATTCTATAAAAATAACTTCAGACAGGCATTGGTGGGTGGCTCATGCCTTGAATCCCACCACTCTAGAAGCAGAGGAAGAGGCAGGTAGATGTCTGTTAGTTCCAGGCCACCCTGGTCTAGAGTGAGTTCTAGAATAGCCAGGGCTACATAGAAACCCTGTTTTGTGAAAAAAAATAAACAACAACAACAAAAAAAAACCCAAATGAACAAAGAAACCCAATAAAACAAAAATAAAGAAAACAAAACATATTAGTAAAATTATTTCATTAGAATAATGGGTTCTCATTATTAATTTCACCAATTTTTTTTCTAAATTTCCATCCCAATCATATGAATGAGATTTGATGCCACAGATAGTTCTCACAATATTAGGAAGTGGGAAATTTAAATAACTTAGAAATGAATTACCTCCCCACCTCCAGTAGTGTGGATCAAAACCAGGGACTATGACAGGTAACCCAAACATTGTATCCCTCATGTATAGCCATTGAATTACATGTGCTCAATGCATGTTACTTTGCTTCTAAACCTCACATCTTTATTGCATGAAAATTAAAAGAAACAAGGGTATCAAAATTTTAAATAAAACTAGTCACCTGAACATAGTGGAAATGGGAAACACCCTATATAACAGAAGAAAAAGCATCCTATGACCCCTTCTAAATTTGGGCTTTAGTTTGGTGTCACTTGAAAAACAAGACAAAAATAAAATACTTTTCAAAGTACTCAGAATTGAGCAAAACCCAAGGCATTCACATCCTTTAGTCCTATCTTTTTCAGAGCCTTTTTTTCACATACAAAGGGCGGGAGACAAACCGTAAACAAACTCTTGTGTGGAGCTCTACTGCCATCATGAGGACACGGTTTCAAAACTCACAGCGCCACTGAGGCCACTGAGTTCCTTCCCATGATCCTTAGCAATGGTGGAAGATGGCGATTACAGACAGCAAGAACTGATATGGGTGCCTAGCTGGGCTTACCTGACTTCTCCTCAGGCCCCAACAAAGAGGCGGATTGTAGTGTTTTCTCATTAGAATCTGGAGACTGAGGCCCCTTGCTGCCCTAGGACACCAGCTAGTAGATTAATACTGCAAGCAGAGCAGTGTGAAACCCCGCCCCTCTGCTTCCTCTTCCTGGACCACAAGACACCTAATAAGCACTTGTCTCTCAGTCAGTAGGATTTACACTTAGACCCTGCAATAGGCCATACCTCCAAACTGCCTATCAAGAGAGGGAGTTGGGAGAGGCCAAGCTTGGTTGTTTAGGAATTCCCTGGACACAGCACCTTCTTCAAAATGTCTAGAAAAAGCAATAAGGCAGTGGTCTGTGCCTGGGTACATATGAAATATTTTCTATAGTGAAAAGAAGAGGGAGGAAGAGTCCAAACAGGGATAACTAAGACCCCTTAGACCATAGCCTTCCTTACTATTTGTAAGCCCAGCATGGAGGAAGAGCCCTGCATTCAGGTATATATGAAATATGTTCCGCATGATGGCAGTGTTGCTCTAGAGAAGAAACAGTAACCAACCTGCAACTCTCTGCTCCCGCCCTTCTGGTCAGAAAAAAATGCAAGTCCAATTGGAGAGTCCAGTAATGGTGGCAGCCTTGCCTTCTTCCTTCCAAGTGAGGAAATGGATCCATTCCTACAGGTTCCCTTCCTCTTTCATTTTACATCAATGTCAGACCAAATGGATCTCTTCCTCACTTGGAACTCCAAAGGACAAAAGACCAAAACCAGAATAAAGCAAGAAGGAAAAAGAAAGAAAAGTGAGACCTGAGGCACCTATGTGCCTCCTGCATCTTCTCTTTGTTTGAAGTCAGCATCTAGTCAATGATGAAATCCTGAATTTCTGCCTTTCACCACCCAGGAGCATTCAACCTCCAGTGGGTTCTCCTGGTATCTGACTGTTCTCTGCTCTCAAGATACAGTTCTAGAAAGAGAAAGAAAATGCTGTTTGAAACCTCAGTGTATGCACTACAGCAAATCTAAGCACCAGAAACACTGGTTCTCAGCCATATCCACTTGTTCCTTGGGCACCATACACCATATCCTGACAGACATGACAGGCCTTGCGTGTGCAGTAGGCAGTTGACTACCAACATAGAAGGAGAATATAAGTAATGATTCTGAATGCTCAAAAATGCAAGGGGGACAAATGCATTGCACTGCCTATAAATTCCAGTCAGATAAGTAACAGTATCTTATTACTCTTCTAGTCTTGTGAAGGCCACCAGGAAGTATCTAATTGGAGGCTTCTTAACAGTTTCCAATAGTAAATTCCTGTCCAGCATGGCAAGGAAGCAGGGAGCTGCTGGGACAGCAGCTGAGAGAAAGTATTCTAGCAATTACTTTCACTGCAGGACTTCAAGATTATGTCTTCATTAACTGTTGAACTGCTTATTTTAAATATTTTTGTATGTGGATTCAGAAAATAAGGAAGTTCTTTTTTAAAGAGAAAATATGAGAATTAAGGGATCATATTAAATGAGCAATCTCAAAGTATCTACTACAAATATATTTTGATGTACTGAGGAACAACTAAAAATTCTTATGGAGAACAGCATAAAAATATTTAAACAGTAAACATAACCATTCCATTAATTATAACACAGAAGTATATGTGCATACAGGTTCTCTTAGGGCCATATTGAAAGTCAAGGAAGGCCAGCTTCTCCAGGCCTCTACAACCTGTTCTAAGGAGAATTCCAGAAGCTGGAATGGTGCTATCTACATTGAAACTGATTCCTCATGGGGGGCAGTAGTGTTCTACATATGTATAAAAGCACCATTTTAGAGCCTTTTTCTCCTGCCCCTCTTGTTTGAAAAAAAAAAAAAAAAAAAAAAAAAAAAAAAAAAAAAAAAAAAAAAAAAAAAGCTAAAAGCTACCTGCAAGAATATAGCAGCCCGTACTTGGTTGGCCCAGTCTAAAAAGACAAGCTCACACTCCTGATCTCTTGGTCAGATGTTCCCTGTAAAACCAAACTGTGGACTCAACCTACATTTTCCCCACAAAGGAATCTTTTGGCATGAGTCAAATTGACCCCTACATGTAAGTAGGTCTGTTTCCTATCTATCACCAAGCATTTTCAATCTCATCAAATTATCTGCTCCAGTTGGTTAGGTGGACCCTGTTGGAAATGAAGAGTGAAGTTTAGGCCCTAAGAAAACAGACTGAGCTACCCACTGATTGCATTCCAAAAGGTCCTCACATGCTACAGTAAACTTTGCTTCCATTGGCCCTACCCTGGGTTGAATTGTTGACAACTCTTTGTCTACACCTAAGAAGAAGCAGGGACAGCTCACATGTCACCACTTTATAACCTGTGCTCCCTGCATATGGTATGAATTTCCACTGAGAGACCTTCCCCATCCTTCAAGTCTGAGTTAAAATTGGGAAACCACATTTCTTTGTATGAAGTATTTTTTTTTCTTTTCTAATTGACAATAATTATTCATACAGGATAATTTGTTCTTGCTTTCCAAATATTTCCTCACGGATACTAATCACAAACAAACCAGAAGAAAAGAAAAAGTACCTAAGAATCACACATGCACACAAACACACACACAGAAAAATCATAACAAGGCAAGCAAATTCAGGAAGTATAAGATGCAAGCAAAATAGCAGTAAGTTAAAAATATGTCCAGAGAAAGCAAAATGAAACCAAAAAAAAAAAAAAAAAAAAAAAAAAAAAACCCACTGAAATTACAACTGAGTTTACTTTGAGATGGCCCATACCAGTTAGGGCTAAGGCCTACCTTTAAGTGTGTTTATATATCCAGACACAGAACTGAAGAAAACAAAAGCTTCCTTTACAAATGAAGCTAGCTTCTTGGTTAGGGGTGGGGATTTCTGTACACTTTCCACTGTCAGTATTAGGATAACCTGTAGCTTCGGCCTGTATAGGCTCTATGCATGTTGCCACTGGGTTTCAGTGGATTCTAATATGTGTCAATATTATTGTGTCTGGAAGCTACTGCTTTTGTAGTCACACACATTCCTATGGCTTACGACCTTACTGCTTCCTCTTCTGCATAGCTCTCTGGGTAATGAGAGGAGGGACATGATAAAACATCTCATTTAGGACTGAGTGTTCCAAGCTGTCTCACTCGATACACACTGACCAATTTTCAGTCAATGTGTTACTTCCCATCTACAGGAAGGGGAACCTTCTAAGGCATCGTCAACTTCTTTGAATGGCTTGCTGGTGAGCCTGCAGGTGTGTGCACCTCTTAGACAACTAATAACTAACTCCATGTGGAAAACAAGACTCACACAAAAATATTTTCAAACTACGCATAGAAAAAAAAGCAAAAAACAAAAAACAAAATTACAACCGAGTTTACTTTGAGATGGCCCATACCAGTTAGGCCTAAGGCCCTAACAACTTCCTTCCTGCCTTTCTGGGTGGCATATTTTCAGGCAAAGGGAGACAAAAATTAAAAAACTAATGAAAGTATTCAAAGTTGGGAAAATTCAGGACAGCCATCTTCCTTGGTGCCTTTTATATCTGATGGGTTTGTTTTATTTTTCCAGAGATGGAGGGCAGGAGACAAGTTCTCACAAACTCTTTACTGGGGCTCTACTGCTGTAATGGGGATGGAGTTACAAAATTCACTGTTGTGTTGTATTTAAAAAATAAATTAATAATTTAATAAAAAGATTACAAATAAAAATAAATAATAAAGGTAGGCTGTATTCATTGCAATGCTATGACTTAATATAGTACATTCTTTCTAATCTCCAACATAACCTTATTGGGTAAAACATACAATAAATTAATGGTACCAAAATTTCAGAACACCATTAAGTATCTGGAACTACTAAAAATGGAAGATTATGACTTAAGAAATAGGAAACATCCAGTGTAACAGGAGGAAAAAGTCCCATGACCTAAGGTAGAATTAGGCCACAGATTGGCTCACATGGAACACATGAAGAAAAAATTAAATACTGCTGAAAGTATTGAAAGTTGGGCAGAACTCAGGACAGCCATCTCTTGCATTCACTACAACAAGGGCTTAGCACAGTCCTTTGCTTCTAAATCACCCAGCATAAATTTATCCTGTAAAACCAACAAAAATTAATCATGCCAAACTTTTAGGAACACTAACAAATATCTGGAAACAGTAAAAATGAATGGCTATAAAGATAAAAAAGAATAAATATTCTACATAACAGAAAGAGGAGACTCACAAGATCTAGGCTAGTTTCAAGCCTCACATTGGCTTCACTTGGAACACAAGAGGAAAAAATTAAATACTGTTGAAAGTATTGAAAGTACTGCAGGACTCAGGACAGCCATCTCTGGCGTTTTTTGAGACACGAAGGGCGGGGGACAATCTCTCACAAACTCTTGAGTGGAGCTCTACTGCCATCATGAGGCCACGGTTTCAAAACTCACAGCACCACTGAGCTTCCTTCCCATGATTCTTAGCGATGGCGGAAGATGGCGATGACACAAAGCAAGAACTGATGTGGGTGCCTAGCTGGGCTTGCCTGACTTCTCCTCAGGCCCCAACAGAAAATCACACTGTACTGCTTTCTCATCAGGACCAGGAGACTGAGGCGGTCCTAGGGCACCCACTAGTGCTAGTAGATTAACATCGCTAGCTGAGCGGGGTGAAACCTGCCCCTCAGCTTCCTGTTCCTGGACCTCAGCTCAGCTGTGCACTTGGTGCTGGGCCCTCAGTCAGCAGGGTCTGCAGTAACACTCTGAAAGGTCCTGCTATGACTGTCTGCCTGCCGATGGTGGGAAACCAAGAGCCAAGCTTGGCCATTTAGAATTCCACTACTGTCCCTGTTTCAAAATGGCGACAAGCAGGATCAAGGATGTTGGTGTCTGCATGTTATGGGTCTGTATGAAACAGCGTCCTCGTGATGGCAGTGTTGTACCAGAGCAGAGAAAGTGCCCTGACTGCAGGTCTCTGCCCCCGCCTTTCCAGTCTAAAAAAAAGTGCTTACAAAAGGCAGTGTCTGGAACTGTGGGTCTAGCCTTGTTTGTGTCAGAAGCAGGCTGTACTCCTAGATTTTAGCTTCCTTTTTGCATTTTATATCAATGCCATACCTAACAAGGCTGGACCTGCTGTCTTACTAATTAAATGGATAAAAAGACATATAAGAACAAAGTAAGCAAAACAGAAAGGAAAGGAACTTTGAGGCACCCACCTTCTTCATCCTTCTTCTCTTGGGAAGAAGAAGTCTGTGCAGTCAGTGGTCCTATCATACATTGCTTCATCTGTGCCCAGCAGCATTCGGCCCCCAGTGCCTCCTCATGATGTCTCATTCACTTCTGGTCCTCAGCAGCAAATCTCAGGGGCCACTTCTAGGGAGCAAATGAACATGCTGACACCTCAGGGCCTCTCCAAAAGCAAGCCTAGGTGTCAGAAGATCTAGTTGTTACCTAGATCACACCAGACTTCCCTGGGTATCATGCTCTGTGCATGATCCAGACAAGAGCTCTAGACAAAAGGCCTGGTGTGTCCTGTGGCAGGCTGACTTTAGTGGCACTGTAAAGAGGATCCAGTTACCTGTCACCACTGAATGCTATACACAACCCCATTTGGAGAAACATGTGTATACAAATGAGTGGATTTCCAAATGGATCTGTCACTAATTTCTCTCAGAGTTTCATTAGTTCACACTGAAGCAGGGACACAAGAACTTTCCTACATTAGAGGCCTATTACTGTTTCCCATGGCTTAACTATATACACGGGTGATTGTCTTTATCCTTTGTTATACCTTCAGTCTTACACTTTCCCTTGGCCAACAAGACACACACACCCACCCACACACACACACACACACACCCTCTGAGAGGAGCTTGAGCTACATAGTGTGGGCCAGGGCACCCTGGGCTAAATTGGGAGTCTGTATCTTAGAAAGAAGACAAAGCTTAAAAAATCCTGCCCACACATGCTACAAGGAGCAGGAGATAGAAGTTCCCATCAAGAGCCTGCATTTGCTTTCCTGTGGTTTCTTCCTGTCAGGCCCAGATGGAAAGAACCAAGCCCACCCCACAATGTCCTGTGTCACCTTGTCTGAGTCCCTGCAGGTCTTCTGTTGGCCCTTGACTCTCTGTTTTCAGCTGCAAGGTAGTATGGGTGTCCACATTTCTCCTGCTGTAGAGGAAAGGCACTGGGCCCCAGTGTGGAACCCAAAGGTGTCCTACTTGGAATTGTTTCCCCACTGCTAGGACTCATGGGAATGAAGCTGTAATGGCTCTGCACTGTAGCTCTGTCTGCAGGCTGGCAGTAGGGCACCACATATGGCCACAAAGACCATCCTTGACTACTCCTCTCCCACCCTCAAGCCTAAAAAGTTCCATAACCAACATCTAGAGACAAAGGTCCAGGAACGTGGATGTCTATCACTTTGTTATTTTGGTTTTTTCAGAAGTAATTCTCCACTGAATCTTCTCCATTCAGACCTGTTATGTTTCCCTTGCAGTTACTTGCACTTCAAAGGGTAAACATGGTGTCTGATGGCAGAGAAAGGAGAAGACTGTGAAGCCTGGCCATAACTGGCAAGTGTTTGTTTGGTGATGTCATTTAACACAAGGTAAAACCTACTCCTGTCAGCTGGACATGGTGGCATGGACCTAGAACTTCTGGAACGCCCAGGGGCAAAGACAGATGTCTCATGGAATGACACAGGCCAGCCTGTCCCCTATACCCAGGGCTTAGGCCTCTGCTTCTAGCTCTCCCAGCAGAACTTTATCTCCTGAAACCTACAAAAATTAATCATGAAAAACGTTTAGGAACACTAATAAGTATCTGGAAAGAGTAAAAATGAATGGCTATAAAGATAGAAAAGAAAAAATATTCTACATAACAGAAAGAAGAGTCACAAGATCTAGGGTAGTATTAAGCCTCAGATTGGCTTCACTTGGAACCCAAGATGAAAAATTAATTAATTAAATACTGCTGAAAGTATTCAAAGTAGGGCAGAACTCAGGACAGCCATCTCTGGCGTTTTTTCAGACACGAAGGGCGGGGGACAATCTCTCACAAACTCTTGAGCGGAGCTCTACTGCCAGCATGAGGACACGGTTTCAAAACTCACAGCGCCACTGAGCTTCCTTCTCATGATTCTTAGCGATGGCGGAAGATGGCGATGACACACAGCAAGAACTGATGTGGGTGCCTAGCTGGGCTTGCCTGACTTCTCCTCAGGCCCCAACAGGAACTCACACTGTACTGCTTTCTCATCAGGACCAGGACACTGAGGCGGTCCTAGGGCACCCACTAGTGCTAGTAGATTAACTTCGCTAGCTGAGCAGGGTGAAACCCGCCCTTCGGCTTCCTGTTCCTGGACCTCAGCTCAGCTGTGCACTTGGTCCTGGGCCCTCAGTCAGCAGGGTCTGCAGTAACACTCTGAAAGGTCCTGCTATTCCAGTCTGCCTACAGAAGGAGTAAAATTAAAAGTAAAATGGACAAAGTTTGCCATTTAAGAATCCTCCAATGCTACTGGCTTCAAAATCGCTCGGGAGAAGCAGGATTTAGGAAGTGGTGCAATGGTAAATATGAAACCTTTTTCGCATGATGGCACTGTTGCTCCAGTACATAGAAAGTGTTGTGACTGCCACTCTCTGTCCCTGCCATTACTGTCTGAAAAAAATTCCAATACAAGTACAGAATACAGCAACTGTGACAGCATTCCTTACCTTTTTCTTTCAAAATAAGGAAGATTCATCTGCAGGAGGGTATAGCTTCCATTGACCACAGCTAGCACATCCATCTGCACCTTCATAGGAATCAACCTCCAAAACCAAAAGAAAAAAAATCTCTAATGAAGGAAATTGCATGGAACCTATGATCTAGGCAGGAAGCAAAGAGAAGGGAGAAGGAGCTTTGAGGCCCCCACCTTCCTCAAGCATCAGGTGTTTTGAAGAAATCAATGGCTGTGCAATGATCAAGTCTATAGCCTCTTTCAGCCAGCAGCAGTCTACTCCAGTTCTTGTGGTGTGGAGGAGAAATCTTATCATCCAGTCCTAGGTAGAAAGAAAAAAAAAAAATGCTGCCAACTCAAGGTCTTGAGAAGATCAACCCTAGGAACCAGAAAACCTGGTTCTTGGCCAGATTCCCTTCACAGATTCCCTGGGCATACCTCATCCTGACTTGGGCAATCGGACTTTGGTGGCCACCCAACCTGACACCGGACTGTAGTGGTTTTCCAGGTAGGTCTCAAGATTTTAATGCTCTATATTATTTGGGGTGGCAAATCCATTGAAATCACTGTAAATCCCAATCAGATACATCACAGAGAATGTTTGACCTGCAATCAAAACTGAGCATTCAAAACCTTTCCATTTAAATTGTAGTATATTACTGTCCTAGCACCTCATACCTATATTTTGAAGGAACGAGAAGAGGAAGGTTAAGGCGGGAGGGGGGTGGTAGGAAATAGGGGGAGAGAAAACTGGAATTGGAGGTCCTTTCAACTTCTTTAACTGTGTCCGTGTGTTCAGAAAACAAAGTTTTTCTTTGATATCAGCATTCCATAGAGCCTGTTAGAAAACTGATAACTTTTGTATACTTTTATGTGTGCATACACATTTTTGTATTTAGGGTTTCTGAAAATATCCTGCAGCATATAATGTATGCTGTGGTTTGAATAATACAAAATGCATATGATACTAACATTGCCTAGTGAGTATATTTAAACAGTCAATACATTAATGTGTAAATCACATTAGCTTCTACTTGCCTTTTTAAAACGGATATAGATATGTGTGTCTATTTTATTTGTTTGAATGCATGTTTGTATTTAGGACAACCTGCAGGAATCTGTTTCATCTAAAAATTAGAATTATGGGGATGGAATTCATGTGCTTAGCCTGGGAACCAAGAACCTTTATCCCCTCACTGCATCCAGTACTTTTCTTTAAATAAACACACAAATACATGGCACTGAAAATCCTATGGAAAACATTATAGCATGATTAGCACTGAAAATGAAAGATAGAAAAATCATAAGTTGATCCCCTGAACCCTACTTTTAAAAGCAAAGACATAAAAACCTGTAAGTCAAACACTGTGTTGCCTCAGTCCCAGGAAATTAGCTGACCATTTGAACAGATGGCCCTAACTAAACAAATCTTAAGATTCATGGTGTCAGGATGCTATGGGCCCGAGATTAGCTTGGCCGGGCTTTGAACTAACAGCCCTGAGACAGTTGGTGCCAGGATGCTAAAAGTTTGAGATAAGCCTGACCCCCTTGAACTGGAGCTCATGATATATAGTGTGAAACTACTTCGAAATAGCCAATTATAAAGTGACACACCATGCATCTTAGGAATTTGAGATCAAATGTATCCATGACCTAGTGACCTGTTCTCCCTCCTTCCCCCTTCCCTAACTCCACTCTCAGCCTTCCCTCTTCCCTAACTCCACCCCCACCTGGTTTGTAGATTCCCCCTTAAAAGCTGTAAACTTCTTTTGTTCTTTTGCTGAATTCCGCTGCCCCTGCCCGGGCTTGAAGGAAAGACAGCCCTGGCTAGCCAGTAAACCTCTTGCGATTTGCATCAAGTTGTGTTTCTCGTGAATGATTTGGGGTGCGTCTGCAGTTCTCCACGGATCGGTGAGGTCCTTTTCATTTGGGTTTTACAAAACAAGACCATATGTATGTGGATATACTTGAATATGAATCCTCTATTTCAGGGCAATTAAACACACATTGAAGGCAGTGAACAAAAATCTAGACTGTTTTAATAATTTCCCCATGAACATGTGTCATGCTTGGACTTACCATTGATCTGTACACCCATGGTTTAATTTTCTTTTCAGTCATTATAGTTCAAGTACCTCATACACTTCTTAGGTATTCTTAATGATTCTCTGTCATAGTATTAGGGGCTTATACCTTCCCCCCCACCATGAGCAAGCCTGAAGAGACCTTGGTTACCACAACAAGGTCAAGTGACTGGATCTAGGTGGAGTTACCCACCTTGGCTGCCTGGAACACAGAAGCAGAACTGCCCCTGGGCCTGCCTTGAGACATCTCTGACCGTGACCTAGAACGACTATGGATTATCCAACCCATCTGGAACCAGGAGGGGTTGTGGGTTGGGTCTTCCCCTTTAAATTGAGAGCTGAACATTAAAGCTTTGGGCCTTGATCAGAGAACTTTGTCGTGGCCTCATCTCTTCTCGCCCTCCAGCCCCTTTCATTCCCAGCCCCCCTTTCAGGTGAACCCAGTTGACTTGTGGCCGCGGGCAGCTACAGGGGCTGGAGTTTGGTTCTTTACAATGATATTTTTTAATATGCTGGGATAAAAATCTAGATCTTCCTGTATGCCAGCAAATTACCCTGAGCTATGAAGACAGCAGCAATTGGACTGCTTAGTTTCAAATTTTACCTGTGTCAGTGTTTTCCACTAGGACTGGAGGTGCACCACTCAGGTGCTCTTCCTCCAAGAAGACATAGAGAGGAATTTTATCCCCGGAACTGGAGTAACAGATGGATGTGAGCCATCATGTAGGTGCTGAGACTAGAATCTGTGTTCACTGCAAGAGAAAACTGTACATTTAACCACTGAGAGATCTCTTCAGGCACTGAAGACTGATTTTAAATTATATCCTTTTACCTTTGATATTTGTCAAATATTCCCTGCTTTTGCATTATATATCTCCATATAATAGTAATACCATTAGGTGAAAATTAATGCCAGAACTAAGCAACAATACTAAAATGTGACCATATCTTGTATCTTCAAAGGACTCCAGGTTCTACCACAAAGCTGTCTACATGTTTAGTGCAATGTGCACAAGATTTAACATGTGGAAAATGAAAATACATATGGAAAGTGGAATGGGTTTTGGCCATGAAGAAAAATAAGGTAATAGAAACACATGGAAAATATATAGAAGAAGAAAATCAGTGTGAAGAAAATCTCAGGCTCAGACAGACAGATACAAACTGTTCTCCCTCATATGCAGAATTAAAGTTAAATTTATGTGAGCATGCACACACATTTGTCTCTGTGTAAGTTGGTGTTGTAACTGGATCACGAAATTAGAAACAGGATCAGGAGAGAAGCAGAAAAGCTGGAAGGAGGGAGAGTTGTTCAGTGTTCAGGGAGCAATGGACTGCTGTGACATGAAGGAGAACATGGCATTTCTTGGAAGAGGGGTAAAAGGAATGTCAGGGGGGGACAGGGAAGACAGGCTCAGAGGGAGAAAAACAACAGCAAAATATACAGTAAGTGCCTTGGTGAAACCTATTACTTTGTATACTACTTGAAAACAATATTAAAATGAAAAACTCCTGAATGAGCTATGCTGTGAATTAATGAAATATATAAAAAAGTCACAGACCTATACATGACAGGAAAGTTCTTAAATAAATACCATTTTAAAACAATGCCCAAATTACACATACTATTAAGTGATCATAACTTACAGAAGTATATGGTTTATTAAGATAGTATATTTAAAAAATGAAAGACATATGCTTGTTTCACATATTAAACATTATTGGAACCATTAAAGGGACCATTTTTCAGAGACATTGTGAAATCTGATGTCCAAAGGCAACATAATATCACTGAAAACGTATTTTTTTAGTGAATGTGCTTAGCCAGCAGAATAGCTTCACACACATAGAAAACATTCACTAAAAATGATTAATAAGTTATCACAACACACTGAGATCTCATAATAATCTCATTAAATCTTACCTACAATTCCATCTAAATATTACAAGTAAGATTGACTGTCGTTGATATTTCTAAAAAATACTTGAAGTTGAAAAATTGACAGTTGCATCCCAAAGTTACTGAGGATCAAACCAAGAGGCTAGGGCACATGGCATTCTACCACTCAGCTATGACACTTCATGTTTATCTTCTCCTAAAGCTCAGACCTTATTGTACTGTATAGAAATTACAAGAAATATATAGCAGCAAAAGTTTAAATAAAGCTATGCTCCTGGCCAGGTGAAAAAAGAGTGAAACTGGAAATACACTCCACAGCAGGAGGAATCCTAAAGCCTCTGGAAATCCAGGCTTCAATTTGGCTGAATGTGGAAAACAGGCTACACACAAAAACTACTTTTCCACATGCTCACACCTAGGCAAACTGAGGAAACTATTTCAAGATCCAAAAAACATTAGGCAGCCCTGTACTTTGGTACATTTGTCTGTGAATGGCATCTTTTCAGAAAGGAAATACCCTATTTAACAGACAGAAAAGACTTCAACCACTCTTCCAAGTAGGTAAAATTAGGCCTCAGATTGCCTTCACATGCAATACGTGACAAACTAAATAAAATGAAATAGTATTAAATACTGCTGAAAGTATTCAAAGTACTGCAGAACAGCCATCTCTGGCGTTTTTTCAGACACGAAGGGCGGGGGACAATCTCTCACAAACTCTTGAGTGGAGCTCTACTGCCATCATGAGGCCACGGTTTCAAAACTCACAGCACCACTGAGCTGCCTTCCCATGATTCTTAGCGATGGCGGAAGATGGCGATGACACACAGCAAGAACTGATGTGGGTGCCTAGCTGGGCTTGCCTGACTTCTCCTCAGGCCCCAACAGAAAATCACACTGTACTGCTTTCTCATCAGGACCAGGAGACTGAGGCGGTCCTAGGGCACCTCCACTAGTGCTAGTAGATTAACTTCGCTAGCTGAGCGGGGTGAAACCTGCCCCTCAGCTTCCTGTTCCTGGACCTCAGCTCAGCTGTGCACTTGATCCTGGGCCCTCAGTCAGCAGGGTCTGCAGTAACACTCTGAAAGGTCCTGCTATGACTGTCTGCCTGCCGATGGTGGGAAACCTAAGAGCCAAGCTTGGCCATTTAGGATTCCACTACTGTCCCTGTTTCAAAATGGCGACAAGCAGGATCGAGGATGTTGGTGTCTGCATGTTATGGGTCTGAACGAAACAGCGTCCGCGTGATGGCAGTGTTGTACCAGAGCAGAGAAAGTGCCCTGACTGCAGGTCTCTGCCCCCGCCTTTCCAGTCTAAAAAAAAGTGCTTACAAAGGCAGTGTCTGGACGCTGTGGGTCTAGCCTTGTTTGTGTCAGAAGCAGGCTGTACTCCTAGCTTTTAGCTTCCTTTTTGCATTTTATATCAATGCCATACCTAACAAGGCTGGACCTGCTGTCTTACTAATTAAATGGATAAAAAGACATATAAGAACAAAGTAAGCAAAACAGAAAGGAAAGGAACTTTGAGGCACCCACCTTCCTCATCCCTCTTCTCTTGGGAAGAAGTCTGTGCAGTCAGTGGTCCTATCATACATTGCTTCATCTGTGCCCAGCAGCATTCAGGCCCCAGTGCTTCCTCATGGTGTCTCATTCACTTCTGGTCCTCAGCAGCAAATCTCAGGGGCCACTTCTAGGGAGCAAATGAACATGCTGTCACTTCAGGGCCTCTCCAAAAGCAAGCCTAGGTGTCAGAAGATCTAGTTGTTACCTAGATCACACTAGACTTCCCTGGGTATCATGCTCTGTGCATGATCCAGACAAGAGCTCTAGACAAAAGGCCTGGTGTGTCCTGTGGCAGGCTGACTTTAGTGGCACTGTAAAGAGGATCCAGTTACCTGTCACCACTGAATGCTATACACAACCCCATTTGGAGAAACATGTGTATACAAATGAGTGGATTTCCAAATGGATCTGTCACTAATTTCTCTCAGAGTTTCATTAGTTCACACTGGAGCAGGGACACAAGAACTTTCCTACATTAGAGGCCTATTACTGTTTCCCATGGCTTAACTATATACACGGGTGATTGTCTTTATCCTTTGTTATACCTTCAGTCTTACACTTTCCCTTGGCCAACAAGACACACACACACACACACACACACACACACACCCCCTCTGAGAGGAGCTTGAGCTACATAGTGTGGGCCAGGGCACCCTGGGCTAAATTGGGAGTCTGTGTCTTAGAAAGAAGACAAAGCTTAAAATCCTGCCCACACATGCTACAAGGAGCAGGAGATAGAAGTTCCCATCAAGAGCCTGCATTTGCTTTCCTGTGGTTTCTTCCTGTCAGGACCCAGATGGAAAGAACCAAGCCCCACCCCACAATGCCCTGTGTCACCTTGTCTGAGTCCCTGCAGGTCTTCTGTTGGCCCTTGACTCTCTGTTTTCAGCTGCAAGGTAGTATGGGTGTCCACATTTCTCCTGCTGTAGAGGAAAGGCACTGGGCCCCAGTGTGGAACCCAAAGGTGTCCTACCTGGAATTGTTTCCCTAACTGCTAGGACTCATGGGAATGAAGCTGTAATGGCTCTGCACTGTAGCTCTGTCTGCAGGCTGGCAGTAGGGCACCACATATGGCCACAAAGACCATCCTTGACTACTCCTCTCCCACCCTCAAGCCTAAAAAGTTCCATAACCAACATCTAGAGACAAAGGTCCAGGAACGTGGATGTCTATCATTTTGTTATTTTGGTTTTTTCAGAAGTAATTCTCCACTGAATCTTCTCCATTCAGACCTGTTATGTTTCCCTTGCAGTTACTTGCACTTCAAAGGGTAAACATGGTGTCTGATGGCAGAGAAAGGAGAAGACTGTGAAGCCTGGCCATAACTGGCAAGTGTTTGTTTGGTGATGTCATTTAACACAAGGTAAAACCTATTCCTGTCAGCTGGACATGGTGGCATGGACCTAGAACTTCTGGAACGCCCAGGGGCAAAGACAGATGTCTCATGGAATGACCCAGGCCAGCCTGTCCCCTACACCCAGGGCTTAGGCCTCTGCTTCTAGCTCTCCCAGCAGAACTTTATCTCCTGAAACCTACAAAAACTAATCATGAAAAACGTTTAGGAATACTAATAAGTATCTGGAAAGAGTAAAAATGAATGGCTATGAAGATAGAAAAGAAAAAATATTCTACATAACAGAAAGAGGAGACTCACAAGATCTAGGATAGTTTCCAGCCTCAGATTGGCTTCACTTGGAACACAAGAGGAAAAAATTAATTAATTAAATACTGCTGAAAATATTCATAGTTCAGCAGAACTCAGGACAGCTATCTCTGGCGTTTTTTCAGACACGAAGGGCGGGGCACAATCTCTCACAAACTCTTGAGTGGAGCTCTACTGCCATCATGAGGACACGGTTTCAAAACTCACAGTACCACTGAGCTTCCTTCCCATGATTCTTAGTGATGGCGGAAGATGGCGATGACACACAGCAAGAACTGATGTGAGTGCCTAGCTGGGCTTGCCTGACTTCTCCTCAGGCCCCAACAGAAAATCACACTGTACTGCTTTCTCATCAGGACCAGGAGACTGAGGCGGTCCTAGGGCATCCACTAGTAGATTAACATCGCTAGCTGAGCGGGGTGAAACCCGCCCCTCGGCTTCCTGTTCCTGGACCTCAGCTCAGCTGTGCACTTGATCCTGGGCCCTCAGTCAGCAGGGTCTGCAGTAACACTCTGAAAGGTCCTGCTATGACTGTCTGCCTGCCGATGGTGGGAAACCTAAGAGCCAAGCTTGGCCATTTAGGATTCCACTACTGTCCCTGTTTCAAAATGGCGACAAGCAGGATCGAGGATGTTGGTGTCTGCATGTTATGGGTCTGTATGAAACAGCGTCCGCGTGATGGCAGTGTTGTACCAGAGCAGAGAAAGTGCCCTGACTGCAGGTCTCTGCCCCCGCCTTTCCAGTCTAAAAAAAAGTGCTTACAAAGGCAGTGTCTGGACCCTGTGGGTCTAGCCCTGTTTGTGTCAGAAGCAGGCTGTACTCCTAGATTTTAGCTTCCTTTTTGCATTTTATATCAATGCCATACCTAACAAGGCTGGACCTGCTGTCTTACTAATTAAATGGATAAAAAGACATATAAGAACAAAGTAAGCAAAACAGAAAGGAAAGGAACTTTGAGGCACCCACCTTCCTCATCCCTCTTCTCTTGGGAAGAAGAAGTCTGTGCAGTCAGTGGTCCTATCATACATTGCTTCATCTGTGCCCAGCAGCATTCGGCCCCCAGTGCTTTCTCATGATGTCTCATTCACTTCTGGTCCTCAGCAGCTTGGTTCATGTTCATCTAGGGCTTCATAGATACCCTTTCAAAACCAAAAATAAAAAACCTCACCCCAACTCTAATTCTGTCAAAATCTTATAGCTTCAACACTGATTAAGCCATTTAAGACATCAGAGTCTTCCTGATCTAAACACCTGCTCTCCAATCAACATTAAGTTGGGTTGTTGTTTCCAATAGAGGAATTCTGCAATACAAGTAAGTAAGCTACAGATTGGTTAAATAAACAAAATATCTCACAGGCCTGATACGGTTGCTCACATCAATAATCAGCCTAGGAAAGAAGATCGTTGCCAATTTCCAGGCTAGCCAGAACTAGAGAAGCTAACTCAAAGAAAAGCACCTCACGGAATCTACATTTGTACAGTCATTTTTAGAGTGTTCTTTAAATATTGGTCTTTATAATGCTGATAATCAAGATTGACAACATTCCTGTAATCTAATTTTCCTCTTCTTTGCTAAATAGAAACTGATCTAATCTAAACTTATTATCTACCTATCCCATCCAATTTTAGTTTTTGTGAAATAAAATCAAGATACATATGCATGTATATATATGCAAAATGATATGCACATACATATTCAAAAAAGGCTACCGCTTGCTTTGAAACAAGTTTCAGCCCTACTTTACAACGAGCATATCATCTTTGGAGTGGTATGAACCCATCATTCGTAAAGTTATTAATGAGAGATCATAAAAGGTACTCTGCCAAAGATTTAAGTAACAATTCTTCACATGCACCACCCCCCCCCAATAAAAATCACTGTAAATTCTCATGGGAGAAAATAACAGAACACAAAGTGATCTGATAGATACTGTAAGTACTCTGTATAGCAGTGTAGAGTGTGACTGACAGGTAGGAATAATGGCTGCCACCCTTCTTCTCCTATGCCTTATGTCAATACAAAACACAGAGCACTTTCTCCTGTCTAGGAGAGTAACCAGGCTACTGACTATTTGGGTCAGGCTTGATAGAACAGACATCTAATCTCAAATGTAGCCTAGATAGGCCAGGAACCTGAGACTTGGGAATTGGAGACCAACTGAGTCTCAAAGGAAGACATTGCCTGAGGGGAAAAAAAGCAAAGCAGGATATCCATGGAGGGAAAGATTTGTAATTCCACCTACTCCTAAGGTTGCAGATCTAACATTTCAGAGCAGCCTGGTCAACATAGTAAATTCCTGGGCAACCAAAACAACACTGGGAGGCCTTGCTTCAGAAAGAAAATGGCCTTCATGTATGGCTTTGTGGTAGAGGACTTCTCTGCCTTTCTTGATGTCTTCAGTTCAAATATATATGTAAAACCATATAGTTATATAAGTAATTTTATAATCCTATAATTATATATGTATATGTATAGTGTGTTATGCATTAACTATATAGTATATAAAATTATATAATTACAAGTATATGTAAATAATTTATACATATATGTATATATACACATGGTCTAAAGTTAAAGGAAACAAGCTTGCCTAGTGTACTCATGGATCTGGGTTCAATACAAAGGACTAAAGAGGATCTTGACTTGTGCATTGATTTTAAGAAATGTCTTCCCTTTTCTGCCTTTGTCCACATCATTTACAGATTTCAAGACGCAATGGCAATGTAATGAACGAGTACCACTAAGGGAAAGAGATCACACTTTAGTGAACAAAAATCCAGTGAAAATTTACTTAGGGAAAACAAAAGTCTGGATGGAGTAGGTATTTTTAGTCCTTAGTTTGAGAAGGAAAGGAAAAGTAAAATGGCTGCCCATTAACCTGCTCCACTGATTTTGACAAAATGGAGGGCAGTGTTTGTTGGTTACTTTTTCCTGTCAGAGAATGGTTGGGTTCTTTTTCAAACAAAGAAGGGCGGGAGAACAGGCTATAAAGATGGTGGTTCTGGCAGTATCTGGAGCCCTACTGCCACCAAGTGCTCAGAGTTTCAAAGAAAACAGTGCATCTACCAGCTTCTTTCCCATGAATTTTAGCAGTATGCAAAGGTGGGGCCGCTTGGATTGAAAAAGACCTGGACCATACTGTTAGGCATACTTCCTTAGGTATAAGCATATTACTAGAGCTCAAGTTATGATCTGAACCCCAAAACTACTGTTGTGTAGAACCTGGAGCTTGAAAGGTCTTGTGGACAGGGACATACAGCTTCCAGGGCATAAAGACACAGGAAGTCACGGGGCAATACCTCAGTTCTGGTACTTGTAAGCCTAAGAATCAAATGCAGGGTTTTTGTGGGATATTTTCCTCCAAGTCTTGTCCTATGGACCAAGAACTGTCTTCCCTGCAGTAATAGTAGGCTTTGGAGTCCTTTTAGTTTCTGTCAGGAAAGTAAAGGGACATTTACAAGCATTTGCTATGTATTTGATATGTGAATGTCTTTGGACAGCCAACCAAAGGTGCAGTGCTCATCATGATACTGCTGTCTGATCCAGAGCACCAAAGAAAGCCAACCCTTTCAGTGACACTCACAGTTCTAAGTAAAAACAAGGAAACTGGGAGGAGTGGTGATCCTGCCCCTTCACTTCCTGTGCCAGTGTCTTCTAACAGATGTTGGTCCACAAGGAGAACAAACCAGGATCCAGAGCCATCTGCAGAAAAGAAAGCCACCCAAGTCTAAGTGCAAGCCTCTGATATGTCCCCAAAGGCAGGATTAGCTGCTGGAACTGTTGAGCTTGTGGGAATGACATCTTCATGATCCTATTCTTCTTTCTTCAGAAGACTCAGTATGCAGACCTGATCAGTCTAGAATTCACCAAAATATGCCCGATTCAGATTCTCAAGGGCCGAGAATAAATAATACCTCTATTAGCGCCACCAAAACAATCAGCTTGTCTTCTTTAAAAAGAAGCTACCTCCGCAAGATGGCAGTAACGCTCCAGGTATACATACAAGTGCCCCACTCCTTCCCCACCCTTCCGATCTTAAAAAAAAAAAAAAAAGCTAAGCAGAAGCAAGGTCATCAGGAAACATGGCAGCTGCTTTAACATATTTGGACAAACCACACAGAAAACTTATTGCTGTCCGAAGCCAAACTGGGGACTGTGGTGAGAGCCACTATTCTCAGGAAGAATCTTGATTTCTTAGTATTATATACTACTGCCCTTTGCTTTGTTTCATATCTTTGGCAACCCAAATTATCGTTTGTTGCTTTATACACAAATCTTTGTAAGCCCAGCCTAAGAGAAATAAAGAAATTCAGAAAAATCAATGAGAGAGGTGTGCATCTCTAAGCATCCTGACTTGACTTATTACTATTAATAACAAAATTAATTTACTTATTGTTAAAACAATGAAGACTTGCAATAAAAATCTTTCAACAGACGAGAAATAAATGCGGCTCAATCCTGAATACAGCAAAAGCTAATAAGGACTTTACAGCCAAGGAGCTAAGAAGTGGGGAAAATCAGTGTACAGGAAATGTCTTCCCAGTGGGGGCTATAGCCACGGTCTTCTTACAGCCAAATTGACTAACTCTACTGTCCAAAGATGAGTATCAATTATTTTAATTAATTAATGGTTCAGATGCACTGGGGTATAAATGGCGTATAAACAAATGAATAAACAGAGAGAAAGAGAGGAGAGAGAGAGAGAGAAAGAGAGAGGAGAGGAGAGGAGAGAAGAGGAGAGGAGAAACCCACAAAAGCTTATTTCTTTTAAGGAGAGACAGTAAAGTCTAGTCAAGGAAATTGTCACCCCTGGAGCCTGTGAGTAGTCCTCCAATTACTAGGCTAGGGTAAATGAAATGGGACACATCTATTTGCTTTGGACTCCTAGAAGACAGGTCAGATATCTCTCTTTGGAGCCATGTCATTATCTCATTTTGAGCAGTAAATTTCTCAAATATATATAAATCAAACAGAAGTTGCTCAGACTTTGTCTCATGGGTCATCTCTTAACACAAGTCATATATATTGAAGTGAGTAACAGTCTTTAACTGGCTAGTCATATCTGTATTAGTAAAACAAATTGAGATCTAATTCAACTTAGTCTCCATCTGTCACTACTGAAAACAAGATATAATATTGAGGGGGAAAGTATCACTTATTTTCTCTTATATGTAATATAAAGGGGATACAAGGGGCTAAAAGGGTAGATGGAGGTTTACTACAGAAAAGGAATGTTCCTCCACTGAAGTTATTTAACTGAAAAAAATTATAGAGATTTTTCTCTTGTACTTTAGTCTGACCTGATGATTTTTTTTCTTATGGAGATCTTCACTCATTTGCATTTATTGTATAAAGCAAATACATAAGTTCCTTAGAAGCCTTGACTCTGTGAGCGACCATCTCAAAACAATTTAACAGGGAGTTGTTAGTGGCTAGTAACACTTCACAGGCAAAGGTGAAACAGTCAGAGGAAGTCCCGCCTCACAACTTCCGGAAAGTTGCAAGCTGCTCCTGCCTTCTTCCACACCGATAAAATGTTTTCCGGTCAATATCAAACTTCTGCTCAGACCTCCTAGACTAACTTAAACAGAAAAAAGGTGGACCATTTTGATGTTAGGGCTGGCTAGTCTTCTTTACGGAATGGATTTGTAAAAATCGGAAGTGCTCTCTAGAACTCGATAATAACTATGCTCTTGGATTTGAGCCTACATTCTCAGGATGGCAGTAGTGTTTCAGATAGACAAACAGTTCACGCTGTATGCCTTTCTTGTCCCGCCCATCATACCACAAAAAAAGAAAGAAAAAAAAAGTGCTAGCAAGCATGGCTAAAAGGATTATTTAAAAACCAAACAAACAAAACTTCTTGACTGTTTTTCTAGGCCTAAAACCAAACAGTGGCAGAAAATCATTATGCTCATCAAGCATTTAAAAAGAGTTTAAAAAGGTTTTTTTTTTTTAAAAAAAAAAAAAAAAAAAAAAGATTTAAGGGCTGGAGAGATGGCTCAATGGTTAAGAGCACTGACTGCTCTTCCAGAAGTCCTGAGTTCAATTCCCAGCAACCACATGGTAGCTCACAACCATCTGTAATGAGATCAGATGCCCTCTTCTGGTGTGTCTGAAGACAGCTACAGTGTAGTCATATACATAAATAAATCTTTAAAAAGAGAGAGAGATTTTAAAAAATTCTAAATTTTAGATTGGGTACTCCTTTAACCCCAGCATTCAGGAGACAGAGGAGGGCAGGTCTCTGTGAGTTTCAGGCCAACCTGGTCTACAGAGTGAATCCCAGTACAGGCAGAGCTATGCTGAGATCCTGTCTCAAGAATTAATTAATAACTTTGTTTCATCCAAGTTTCTTATCTTACCTGTAGTCTCAGCTGATGCAGGAGAATAGCCTTAACCTAAGAATTTCTCTGGATGAAACAAGCAAAACAATACAATACAATAAAGCCTCACAGCTCTGCCCTCGCTCACTGAGCATCACACACCTCTAGTAGGTTCCAAGTCATCAAGTTGTCAGCTCCTGGAGACAAATAAAGGATCTAAGCCTAAGAAAAATTAAAATTAAATTTGAAAAAGAAGAAGGAAGCGGAAGGAAGGAAGGAAGGAAGGAAGGAAGGAAGGAAGGAAGGAAGGAAGGAAGGAAAAGGGAAAAAAAGAAAACAGGAGAGGAGAGGAGAGGAGAGGAGAGGAGAGGAGAGGAGAGGAGAGGAGAGGAGAGGAGAGGAGAGGAGAGGAGAGGAGAGGAGAGGAGAGGAAGAGAAAAGAAGTTGTGGGAACTCAAGCTCAGGAGTACCTCTCTAGGTAACGTCCTTTCTTGGTTCATCTTCCAATTTCCCAAGAAATTCACCACATTCTGAAAAAGACCTAGGCCATAGACTTTATAGGCTGAATTGTTGGCAGCCTTTTGGCCAAGACCTTAAGAGGATGCTCAGAGAGTTCTCATCACTATATGCAATACATGGCAGGATTCCTATGTGTGTGTATTATATGCCAGTCAGATTACTCAAGTGCTTTCTTAGGCTTTTATGAAGTAAATAAAGATAGTAGAAGAAAGAACAGAAGCTGACCCTGTGTTAATGACTCTACAAAGCCAAGAGACTGAACTTTATTTGGTTTTGGTTTTGGTTTCTTTCGACAAGGCTTCTCAGTGTAACCAGCCCTGGATGTCCTGGACTCAGTTTGTAAATCAGGCTGGCCTTTAACTCACAGAAATCTTCCTGTCTCTGCCTCCCAAGTGCTGGGATTAAAGGCATAAGTACCATGATCAGATTCAACTATAGGCTCAAAAAACTGAACTTTAAGGTTATACAGGTATTGCAAGCCAAGGGCAAACTATCTCGTGCTATTTTCAGTCCCTCTCAAAGCCATCCACTGCCATCCAGGGTCTGACTATCAATACCTTAAAATGTATTCCTAGCAGACCACTAGCTTTCAGCGATCTAAAGGTATCTATTTTGAAACCTACATCAGAATTCTTTCCTTGGCTATAACTCACATACTGGTGACTTCTCCCAATTTGATTTATGACATTTTTTGTCTTATAGTAAAATATCATGTAAGTACTTCAACTACAGAACATAGTATTTGTGTTCCTGGGTTATGGTCACATTTTGGCTCCAGAATAAACTATCATCATGTCTTATTCCCTTTGAAATGACACCTGTGCTTTTGCGTGGACACTTTTCATTTATCACTTGAACATAGCACTTTGTCATTAAATAGACTTCACCTGCTTTCTATGATATGATGTCGTTCAGTGTTTTAGGACAATCATATGTGTTGTAGAGAAAAGTATAAAAAGATTTTTTTTCATTAGGCTCTACTGCATAATACAAGTCAAAGACTCCAAAACCAACCATGCAGTAATCAGCTCCTCCCACACAGCCTGTCAGGATCACTGATAAACTTTACATTATCTCCTCTAGGCTCTTTCAACAGAGTCCAAAATTTACTTTCATATATAACAATAAATTTGTATTAAAATTAGATGTTACATTATGGCTCACACAGAAATGTCCACTCTTTCAGCCAGGTGTGGTGATTCAGCTCAGTAATTCTACTGCTCTGGAGGCTGAGGCATGAGGCCAGCCAAGGCCACAAGTGTCACCACGCAAAGCTAAGCTAATGTGTGAAAAATAAAAAAATTAAAAAGGAGGAAAAATAAAACAACAAACAAATAGATTTCACTCCTTATTCCTAAGCAGTCTGACAAAATTACATATTAATTTTTCAAGTTCTCATTTTTAGTAAGAAAATCACTATAAATGATGCTTTTTTGTTTGATGTACTTATCTATATTGCTACATGATATATACACACACACACACACACACACACACACACACACACACACACACATATTCCTGCCACCTTAATGGCCATTTAACTCAGTGAGTACAGCTTTCTCTATAGCCTTCTATACCAACTATACACTCAGAATACTTCCATACTAATATATTTTCTCTAAATGGAAAACTTTTTATATTTATTCTTGGAAATATATATACACATATACATACACACACGTGTGTGTATGTTTGTATGTATATGTATATATGTATTATGTATGTATGAGAAAGCACTGTTGCTGGCAATTTGTTTCCATTTTGAGAATTATGAAGCCAAAAGAGGTAGGCACTTGAATCAAAATTAAAAGGACAAGATACATTCTCTTATTTTCCTATCCATATACAGGTTTTCCTCATCACTTATTACATGCCCTACAAGCATGCTAACTATTCTCTGCAATATCTGCTTTTTCCCCCTTTAGACAAGGTCTCACTGCATAGCCCATGGCTGCCTTGAACTCAAGAGATCTATCTGCCTACCTCTGACTCCTAAGTGCTGGAATTAAAGTCAGAGCAACCACACCTAGCCTAGCCCTGGAATATGCAATATTTTTAATGTTTCCTCTTTAACTTTTGTGGTTTTAGAAGTAACATTTCTTTTTTCTTTCTTTCTTTTCTTTCTTTCTTTCTTTCTTTCTTTCTTTCTTTCTTTCTTTCTTTCTTTCTTTCCACCTGCCTCTGCCTCCCAAGTGCTGGGATAAAAGGCGTGCACCACCACTGCCCGGCAACATTTCTTAAAATTACAGACTAGTCATGGATAAAAAATACAGAACTTACCAGCACCACAAATCCAAGCAGACAAGGGTTTTATAAAGTGGTTGTCTTCTGTTCTCCCATTTTCTATCACCAACTGGAAATACAAATATATTAAATCACAAACAGCCAACAGATCACATTTCATGAGCTATTATTTCTAACATATTTATTCTGAGTTTCTTCTCAATTCTTAAGAGACTCTCTCTAGACTATACAAGTGTACTCATTCACTCCAAATTCAATTTCCTTGAAAGACTATTAAGAGCTTGACTGTAATACATATTTAAATTTCTGTCTATTTGTTTAGGTGCATCACTGTGGATGGAACACAGGATCTTGTACATGCTACGTTACGTGTTCTACCACTGAGGTATACTCCTAGCTCCGGCATATTGTAAAGTGATGAACAACTCTTTAAAAGGATCGGCATTATTTAATTAAATCAGTTTAGTCTCCTCATAATTAAACAACTCGCATTCTTTTGTGTGAGCCTAGGCTGTCTTCAAGCCTGCTATGTAGCTTAATGCTGGCCCTGAACTCCTGATGTGCTGCGACTGCCGTATGCTAGCATACTACTAGAAACCATACAGTACGTTTTCATTTTTCTTATTACACTTATACATGGTTTGGTGCCATTAGTCCATCACTCAACACATAGGACAGTAAACATAAACTATTCACAGGAAACATGGCTTTTTGGTGTGCGGGGGGCGGGGGGGGGTAAATTTCATAGCATTTTCTTTTAAAAACATTTTTATTTACTTTAATTATACTATGTTTTGCTTGCATGTTCCCCACATGTGTGCCTTGTCTTCATGGAGGTTAGAAGGCATCAGAGCCTCTGAAACTGAAGTTAAAGGAGGCTGTGAGTCACAGTGTGGGTGCTAGGAATCAAACCCGGGTCTCTGCAAGGACATCTAATAAGTACTCTACTGCTGAACCATCTCTCCAGCCCCCTCATAGTATTACCTTGTAGACTAGCATATATACTGGCAAACAAGCAAAGAAACAAAATTAAAGACGTACTCGTAAATGCTATATAGCTACCTCATCTTTGATCAATTGCATTCTGCTGTTGTACTTATTAGACAACATATATGTGGGCACATGTTTGTATACAGGCTGACAGGATTTGTTGGTATTGACTGACTTGTATAATATAAAGAATATATCCTTGCCTCTTCAGTTGCTTCTATCATCTGTATTCTCAGGTCTCATATCATAACTCTTGTCATATGTCATTACATGTAGAAATTAAGGATAGTATTCCATGTGCATAAAAATTAAAAGTGAGGTCTTTTAAGAGGGAAGCCTTTGAGAGCTACAGGGAATATGGGGAAATGGAAGAGGGAGACACACTATGTAAGAAGGTACAAGATAACAAAAAAAATGTTTCTTATCAAAACATAGTAAACCTCTATATGAAAATATCGTAACTAGCAGGTGTGATAGCTCATGCCTAATCCAGTATTTGATTGGCAGAAGGACAGCCATCAATCTGAGAACAATCTGGGCTACATCATGAGCTCCAAGCTATTCTGAATTTGGGAGTCTCAAACTCTGGTCCCCTCCCCACCAAAAAAAAAAAAAAAAAAAAAAAAAAGAAAGAAAAGAAAAGAAATACAATTGTGAAACTTGCTTTTTTGCACAGTTAATACATGCCAATAAAAAGTGATGTCTTTAAATTATGATTATTTTTAGAGAAAAAGACATAGTTATTTTCCAGTTGTTTTTAAATGGTACTGGTTTTTTTCCTTGGTTTTTTCTTTCTTTCTTTTTTTTTTTAAATCAAATATTATGTGTTTTCTATTTTCAACATTTTAATTCTAAACACAAGAATAAATTAAAACCTAAGGCTGAGGCTGAATAGTGGTTAAGAACACTTGTTCTTTCATGGGACCTGAGTTCTGTTACCAACACAGTGGCTCATAACAACTCTTATCTCCAGTTCCAGAGGATCTGATGCCCTCCTCTGGCCTCTGTGGGCACCATTCATACGTGGAATATATAGACACACATGCTGACCAAATGCCCATTCACAGAAAACTAATAAGTGAGAATAATAATACTACTAACAGATTTTTAACAACTTGAAGGCAAATAAACAACAATTACACAGTTAGTCCTTTGGCGCTAGTCACTGTTTTGCTCACCATGTGTCTGTGAACAACATATTTAAACATGTGTATAATAAATAAGTAGAGAAATTCTTATATTTATACCTGGAGCTTTTCCGGCTTGGATCCTCTGCTGCTGAATGGGCAGCGAGTCGGCAGGGGGCAAAACTTGGTTTCACAAGTGTAAAGGTTGTTTAGTATTAAAAATATTTACTCTCTTTGATTTTTAGTTATACTGGAGCCAGAGGCTGATGGCTTCAGATGAATTTAATCACCTTAACACCCGGGGTGGGGGGGGATGAGGGAAGTTAAGGTAAAGGAGTTATTGCTAATCCTCTTTTTTTCTGGTCAGGCATCCAGAAGTCCTTCACTGGCCTGGCTGGTTCAATTTTTGTGAACCAGAGAGGAAGGAAAAAAAAAAAAAAAGAATTAAGATCCTTTACCCAGGTATCTTTGTACAGACACATATTCATTCATACACCCACAGTCTGGACAGGCCGAAGCATCTCTCTCAAGTAACTTCACAGGAATTCATGCATGCTTACACACACACATATACCTATATACATACATATAAACAGACATATACATTTGGACAGATGGATAGATGGATGGATGGACGGATGGATGGATGAGGCAGAGCTCCCCAAGCCACCACACCACAGCACACCATACCATCTTTATTTCTTTTCTCTGGCCCTTTTATAGACAAAAGTTCTCAGAAAATTACCTATTAGATAAAATGTTACACCAAATGGGAATTACAGAGCAGTGCTGCATTCTCGATGCTCATTGTAAATTCAAAGCAACAGTTTCTCATGGTTTTGTCTTATCATAGTACACACCTGTGGCTTCATCCTTGGACCTGAATGTTTTTCCTTAAAAACAAATTTGCCTCAAACCTATATCTCATTTTAGCGTAATCATGAAAAGTCATTGTATTTATTATTATGCAGCCTTCACTTACTATTCTGAGGAATGGGCACATTCTATTCTTGATTTTTAACTTCTTCCTAGCAAACAACTAGAACTGTCTCTTAAAACTTTCTTCCTAAGATTATTTGAATCAAATCAGGAACTCTATAAAATCACTAATTCATCTAAACAGCATTAATTCATGAAAGTTCATCTTTATGTTGATCTGCAAGACCATCTACTCAACAGGGCAAGCTAATGTCCAGGGATTATATAATATTAATTTAATAATAATAGGAAAGGCATATCAGCTGCAAGAAGCAATCTTGAGATGAAGTCTCTTTGGGACCTTGCCTCATAAAGCTCACCCATCTTAGTCCATGCAAAAATGTTGGCCACCTCCAGGAAGGCCACCTACTGGCCTTAGCCTTTCCTAGATGGCTCCTGACCTATTCTCTAACCAAAATAGCATCATCTGAAAGAACCAACAATCTTTTTTTTCATTCCTATAACAAAGGCATCTATCTCTCCCCTAAAGAGGATGTGGGAATGGCTTTCAATGTTCTAAAGGTTTAAGAAGACTATTTTGCATATAGAACCTGGGAAATGGCCCCCCTTTCCTTATCCCCTTGGTACTCTTACAAAAGGAATTCACCCTTTCTCATTGTGCCCAACTCTGCACTTTCCCGCAGAGCATGACTGTGTGACCAATTTCGCAGGGCAGTCTTTGGACAAAGGAATGTCTATGAGAAAGGTTAACTGTCATAACCATTGACATTGGAAGTGGCGAATCAATGAACACCATCGCTTTTGTGGTTAGAGCTTTTTACAGTTCTGTAAAGCTCCACACAAACTGAGTTGTAGTAATGACTTTGTTTTCATGTTCTCGCTCACTTAAAGCATGGGGGGCATTATGGAAGTACTTACTGAACTGTACTTTAACTTCAGCACAGGTGAGTTTAAGACTCTCTGCTAAGGAACAGATAGGGGGCCATTATGCCTTTACTGAACTGTTTCTTTCCTTTGGCCCTTTCATTTTGAGATACTATTTGAACTGACACAAATATAATGCTTGAAGACTATCTCAGTTAGCCATAGCTGCAATCTGTCATTTTTTAATTCCTGGGACCCAGGAAGGTACTATTTTAGGTTTCCACTCACCTTCTGGCTACATGTAGTCTCTTAATATATGTGACTACAAAATTCTTGCACCTTAAGATTTCTAGGGCTTTGGGCTACCTTATCTGTGGCCTACATTTCTAACTTCAGAAACAATGTACCATCTTCACACATGTAACCCCCTTAGTCTGGCACAAGGGGAAACTATAACTTCAGTGCAGACAGCCTAACCTAGCTGGTACAGCATTTCTCACCACCTGCTTGCCTACAGTCGGCTGAAGAAGGCCTAGGGTCACTTTCACACACTACTCAAGACCATGGAAACACGCTGCTTCAAATGTCTCCACTTACTCCATAGCTTACCTTAATCAAGAGCATTCTCAAGGACAGCCGGGCTCATCACCAATTTCCCTGGTAACTTCTTTGTCCTCAAAGACAGGGGTGAAGGCTTAGTAGGAGAGGAGAAACACGCCTGCGTAAAAGAGTTCAAGCGGTGAGCAAGCACTATGGCAATATAGCAGAGCAGTGCTCCTTCCTCTCTTGGGAGTGCTCAGCTACCAACACTACCACTAGTACAGAGAGTCATGTACAGTGACTCCTATGAAATATCTTGGGTTCCTGGTGTGCTTAAAATTCTCATAAGATGATATCCTGGTAGGCCTATAGGGAAATCTTCATTTGAAAAATGCTAAGAAGCGGGCAGTTGAATTATACCTGCTAACATGAATCAAAAGTTAGATCCCAAGTATCATGAGTTTCATTTTATTACTAAAATGACATCCAGTTTAAATAGGCAAAGTCTCATCTCTTATGAAAACTGAGGTAAGAGGATGTCTTTTTAGAGCAGTGGTTCTCAACCTGTATGTTGTGACCCCTTTGGGGGGGGTCAAACAGCCTTTTCACAGGGGACACCTAAGACTACCAGAAAGCAGATATTTACATTACAATTCATAACAATAGTAAGATCACAGTTATAAAGTAACAATGAAAATAATTTTATGGTCGGGGCCGGCACAGCATGAGGAACTATATTAAAGGGTCACAGCATTAGGAAGGTTGAGAATCACACTGTTATAGAGCAAACCTTCCACTACACCCTGGGGAAAACCTGCACAGCCACTATTGCTGTTATCTCTTGGGCCTGGAAAAGGCTACCTCTTCGCTTTAGGCTCTCCTCAATCCTGACCATAATGGAGCATCAATTCTGAGACTTTAAATACCAGTGAGAAAATTCAGGATTCCCTGGGAATCTGATCCTGAGACCTAAGTCACCAGTTACCATGCCTACATTTGCATTTCCTTGGGAGCTAAACTCCAGAGTCTTTGTTTTCTTAGGAGGGATTGCTCACAGAAGTAAATGACTAAGGTAAGAATCTTGTCTGAATGGAGGGCAGGTTTGTTCAGCTCCTACCCCTTGGTCAAGTAGCAGAGCCAGAAAACAAAAACCCAGAGCCTCCCCACAAAACTCCTTGAATGCTTTGTTTCTGCCTGATTTCACTGACGAGGAGCTACACGACTTGTAATCGTTAGCCTATCTGGCAGCTGTCCTCAGTCAGTTCCCCTTTAGTTTCTTCCCTAGGATCCCATCTTTGTCTCAAGCTCCTACTTTGAAGTTGAACGTAGCAGTCTGTTCAGGGCTTAGGCCCACTTAACTGAAGAGCCAACCTTTCTTAACTGTTAGACATACTCTCACTACAGGGTGCTGGAAAGCACCTTCCTCTGGGTAATAGTATTATTCTAGAAAACCCAATTAACCCACCCCTTCTACTTCCCACTCTTTGGCTGGGGAGAAAATGCTCATGAGAGGAAAGCCTGAGAAAAGAAAGCTGCCACCCAGTTTGTTCTGGTGGGGGACATCCTACAGGCCTGTAGCACCCAGTTAGTTTCATTAGCTATGGATGGTCTTCAAGAATTCTATTTGTATTCTACCAAGGCTTAACAAACCTGACCTTCAGTCAGCCAAGATTCCTTACTCTTGCCTTAGTCATGAGCTTCTGTGAGCAATCCCTCCTAAGAAAACAAAGACTCTGGAATTTAGCTCCCAGGGAAATGCAAATTTAGGCACCAAATCAGGTGACTTAAGTCTCAGGATCAGATTCCCAGGGAATCCTCCATTTTCTCACCAGGGTATTTGGAGTTCAGTAGGAGGCAACATGGCTGGAACTCTAAAAGGAGGGTCCAGGAAACTCCACATCCCAACTCTGTCTCTCCTGGAGTGACTTTATAAATTCCAGTCAAAAGGGACCTGAATTTGTCTCCTAGATTCATTTGGAGCACAACCACACTTCTTCACACAAGAATCATTAATGCGCGCTTCCTATGTTTTTATTATACCCATTAAGGCTCAGGAGTAAGTCTTACAGTGTTCTCTCCTAAAATAGGGTGCTTGCAAAGGATTTAGAAAGTTGCCCTATCTTGATCAGGAACAAAAGTAATGTCATAAGCTCTTGGATCAAACACTGATAATTCTTTGCAGATTTATTCCCATTTTCTTTTGAGTACACACATATAGTTTCGTATGTATGACCAGTAAACTGCAACAAATTTATAATAAAATTTAGAATAAAACACACACACATCGCATTTTAAATTTCAAACCTGTACCTCTGATTTCTGGGTAGATTAAAAGGACTAGATTTTAGATAGATAAGAAATTTCCAAAGAGTTTCTACATTGACCCTGTTCATTAAAGAGCATTAGTTTTCCCCTTAATATCTAAAAATCTATATAGTAGTAATATAAAAATAGCTATAATATTATTATTCAAGGAATTTATTATCAAGGCCTTCCTTACCTAAATTAGCACCTGATAACGAAACAGGTACACACATTAAAGCTTAAGAAACTTAGGATCCCAGAGGCAAGCGAATCTCTGAGTTCGAGGCCAGCCAGATCTAGTTCCAGGACAGCCAGGGCTACACAGAGGAACCCTGTGAAACCCTGTCTTAAAGAGAGTTAGGTGGGGGGAAGAGAAGACAAAAAAAAAAAACCTTTAGGAACTCTAGCTGTACACTTTGCAGAATTTGCTACAAATTTCCATCTCAAAAAATGTCTTTAAAACTGTAAGACGGGGCTGGAGAGATGGCTCAGCAGTTAAGAGCACTGACTGCTCTTCCAAAGGTCTTGAGTTCGGTTCCCAGCAACCACATGGTGGCTCACAACCATCTGTAATGAGATCCAATGCCCTCTTCTGCTGTGTCTGAAGAGAGCAACAGTGTACTTATATAAAACAAATTAGTCCTTAAAAAATAACCTGTAAGACATACAGAATTTAATAACTGAAGTTTACCATTAGCATTTCTCTTGAATATTAACACAATACATTTCAAACAGGTAGCTTGTAATACTTGATTGTGCTTATCATTTCAGGGAAAATCAATGTGTTGCATACACCAAAAATACCCGATTTTTCATGTGTTAAGCATATTTCAATAAAGGCAGGGACAAAGCTATTAGCTTACAAATTAAGAAGTCACCGTACTTGCTGAAGTTTTGATCTTTAAGGCAGTTTTAGGAATAAAAAGGAATAAATATTTCCAAAATCCAGTCACACAGATGTATATTCTAAGAAAAGCGGCCAGCAGGTGCATTCACACCTTTTGTACTTCGGTGATGTGTTTGTATAAAAATAAAAATACAACATAAAATGAATACACAACATTGGCTGAGATGTTCAAGTTGAATAGTACAGTCAAGCCTGCTTTAACATTGACCAGGATTCAAAGTATAAACCTTTAAACACTGTCTACAAGGAAAGAACTGTATATAAGGGTGCACTCAAACTTGCTTCTTCTTAAATATAACCGGAGGCACGCAGGGTGCGGCTCTGCACTAATACCATTTGCTCCTCTCCAATCACTGCAGATTTCTAAGTGCTTGGCATCATTATATTTGTATTCAGAAGCCCTTTCTATTCCAAGAAACTGTAAAAAGTTTACCCACTACTGGCAAAGTATCCCAATTTTGAGAAATTACAAAGTAAACACAAACTGTACTTTAATCAGAGAAGCAAAAAACAAAACACAAAAACAAAAACGACCTTGCCACACATTCTCGTAACTTCACTTTGCATGTGTAACATATACTTTAAAAAAAAAAAAAGGGGGGGGGTGGGGGTGGGAAATTCCCTTGTACTGTAGGCATTAAATCGTTCGTTTTCCTCATTTGTAGCTTTAATATTTTTAAAATATAGTAAATCTTTAGAATAATACTGCTTTAAAAATTCTTCCCATTTTTCAATTTTCTAGAAACAACCATGTCTTCTCCGGTTTACTACCTACCGTACAAGAGCCGTGGCTGATGACTTTTTGCCCGCTTCATCTTCAGCCCTCCCGTCGGTTTTTGGTCTCCTTCCGTTTGGCGTGGTAGGCTTCCTAGAAGTCTCGACTTCTCTTGGCTCGACCGTTCTTGGTTGTTGTTGTTGTTTTTTTTTTTCCCATTCGTCTCCAAATCTCTAAAACAACTGAGAAGACTTTTCATGAGAACACGAAATTCTGTTTCCAGGCCTGACTATGCTACGTAAAAGGACCCCAGAGCTCGGAGACGCCACGTGTGGGTCTTCCCTGGGCCCCGAGCGGGAAGAGAAAGACGAAGATTCCCCCTTGAAGCCAGGGCGTGTCTGCAGGTGGCCTCCCTAGTCCCGCCCACTGTCCCCGAGAACCACTCCGGCTTCCCAGGAGCGCCTCTGCCTGGCCTTCCCCCATAGGCCAGTTCGCCTCACGTGGGCCCTGGAGGGAGACCTTGGGAACAGAAGCCCGGATCACTCGCGCCACTGGGACTCCAGCGACAAGAATTTCCCCGAGACGCCCACACGGTGGCGCCTAGAATTGTGACAGAGCCAATCTCTTCCGCTGGCTTCCCTTCTCCTACCTAGTGATTTTGTTTGTTTGTTTGCGTGTTTGGTGGGGGAGCTGGGAGGGGAGCAAGTGACCAAGCCACAGACACCAGAAACTAAGGCTGCTCTGGCCTTGCCCAGTTGGAGAAAAACTTGCTTGCACCATGATTCCCCTTTCCGTCCTCATCTTAAAATCAAGCAGAGGCCTCGTTCAAGAAATCAGTTTCAACCTGGCCTGTTTTCACAATTCTAACCCCCCCCCCCCACACACACACACACTTCGCTCAACATTTACTCATGGAACCAAATTGTCTTAGTGTATCCTGGGAAACCTCCAGGGGCTCAGGAGGCTAAGAGGAAAGAAAATGTTTCCAGCTAAGGGGCTGGAGAACAGCCTCTTCAGGCATTATTACCAGAGCCTTTTCACTGTCTCCCTTCCCATCTTCCCTATGGATTCTGCACATATTCTGGCCAGAGTATCAAACCTGTATGTTGGGGAAGAAACTATTTGTTCACAACTCCAAGCTATGTGTCTAGTAGGCTACAAAAACATATAAGAAGAAGGGGTTTTGATAATTATTTTATTCATTAAAATTAGAAGACAAAGTCTACCTGCAGTGTCATTTAGAATGATACACATACTCGAATATGGACAAATTCCAGATATGAAAATCTTAGCTTTGTGGTTTCATTACCAAAGGCACTTCTTTCTCATGACTTTGTCAATGACTTCACTGTGTATGTACACATCGCTGGGGAGATAGTCTTACAGTATTTTCTTATACATAATAATAAGACATGGCATTTGCTAAGAATTCAGAAAATAATAATGTGTTGCTGATCAAATGTAAAGCACTGTCAGAAACAGGTCATGGTGGAAACCACAGATAAACATTTATATGATGTTTCAACATACACATACAAATTGAATTTCAATGTATTGGGTGTTGACTTCATCAATGCAAACACAGACATTTATATCAAGCTTTCTATGTGTTTATGTTTTAAAGGGATATATTTTTATGTTTCATATTTTTACCTGTTTTCAGGACAGTTGGTCATGTTCATGAAAATTTTACATAAGGTAAAATTTGAAGACAGTGATAGTGTACTCACATACATAATAAATAATTAAATCTTTTTTAAAAAAGAAATATGTATAAAATATAACTTACTTAACTTGAGAATGATGCCACATACCCTCAGTGTCAGCACTGGGAAAGCAGAAGCAAGTGGTGACTTTGAGGCCAATAGGAGTGTGGTGGTTTGAATAGGTTTGACCCCCATAGACTAGTGTTTGAATGCTTGGCCCACAGGGAGTGGCACTATTAGGACCACTCAGGGTATACCCAGGGTGGACACAGTCTCCTTCTGCTGCCTACAGTTCAAGGTGTAAAACTAGAGGGCTCCTCCTGCACCATGCCTGGCTGGACACTGCCATGCTTCCTGCCATGATGATAATGGACTAAACCTCTGAAATTGTAAGCCAGCCTCAGTTAAATGTCTTTGTTTGATAACAGTTGCCAGGGTCATGATGTCTCTTTACAGCAATAAAACCCTAAGACAAGGAGCTACATACTAACACCCTGTCTCAATAAAACAAAACCTCAAATAGCAATTAGAAATTTAATTCTTTGAATGCCACTCACAAATACAATTTGAAGACTTGGGTTTTCTCATGCTAACATATACACTATGTATTATTCTAAAGCAAATACCAAATTATAACTACCCACGTGTGCCTCACAAAGATACGTAGAATCTTTTTTCTCCTTTTCAAGAGTATTTGTTTATGAATTATAAAATTGTTTAACTAAGGACTCACTTTGTAGCTGAGGCTGGCATGGAAATTCATTTGGTATGCAGCCAAGGCGGGCATCAAGTTTGAGATTGTCTTGCTTTAGCAAGATTCCAGCACTTCCTTCTTGCTGTGTAATTGCAGGTATCAAAACTTTTGTTCTGTGCTTTCCATATACTTATTTTTCTTAGTATAAAATGGACTCCGAATACAATTTGTTTTGTTGCTCTCCCTGCATGTGCCTTTCCCCAAACCCTGTTCTTCTTTCCTGCTGGGCCCCTTTCTTTCCCATTCCAGACACAGAGACTCTGTCACTCTCCTTCCCTCCCTTCCTTTATTTCCCCATGATATTTTCCCCTACTACTTAAGACCGAATTTTTATCTCTCATGATCCCCTATAAAGTTTTGTGAACCATATCTTTTGACAAACACACATAACGCAGACAGATATATAAAAATTAAAATGCAGGATCCAGGACTGGAGACATGGTTCAGCGGTTAAGAACACTGACTGCTCTTCCAGAGGTCCTGAGTTCAATCCCCAGCAACCACATGGTGGCTCACAACCATCTGTAATGAAATCTGAAGGCAGCTACAGTGTACTGGTATACATAAAATAAATAAATAGATCCTTAAAAAAAAAGACCCCAAGATCCACTCCTGAGAGAAATCATGAAGCCTCTATGTAACCTATATTTTAAATATGGAGTATGAATATGATCAAACTGTATTCATTATGCATAAAAACATCACGATGAGGCCCACTATTTTATACAGTTAACTGTGCTGATGAAACTAAAGAATAAAATAAAACATTGCATACTCAAAACCTGTTTTAGAGTCAGGGCCTCACCATTTAATTCAAACTGGACTCAAACATAAGGTTCTTCTGCCTCAACCCCTAAGTGGTGGGATTTTAGACTTATGGAATCATATGGGCCTCAAAAATGTTTTAGACAATGTTTTAGTCTATAACTTAATCTTTCCATTTAATTATTTGAAATATATTCCTGTATATGTGAACCGTGTGCCTTGTGTGTGTCTGTGTACCAAACATGGCTCACAGTCTATTGGAGCATCAAAGTACAGTGTCACCTACAATGCTCAGCACTGCTTTCCTTTATATATTTTACTTCCAACATATCTATCTTGCACATCTTTCATGATGAGAAAAAAACTGCCCATGAAGCAGAATTGAAAATATCATCCATACTCTCACATATGAATCAGTCTGATCCCTTCTCCGGATCCATCCCAGTAGCTGAGGCAGACACCCAGCGGGGTCTGCACCCTTGGGGAGACTGTATCCTCAGACATCCCTGGGAGGCCAGTGTCCTCAGGGAGGCAGGTAAGGCCAGTGGCACACTGCCCTACACCCCAGATCCACAGCTGGGAGTAGGAAGCTTGCAGGACCCCCCTACAGGTACCCAACCCAGCCCCTGCGGAACTCCACTCCCCTTCCGCCCCTCTCCAGATCCATCCCGGTAGCTGGAGCAAACACCCAGCGGGGTCTGCACCCTTGTAGAGATTTTATTTATCCTGAGACATCCTTGGGAGGCCAGTGTCCTCAGGGAGGAAGACAACCAGAGGGTCTGCACCCTTGTGGAAATTATCCTGAGACATCCCTGAGAGGCCAGTGTCCTCAGGGAGTCAGGTAGAGCCAGTTGTGCACTGCCCTATGCACCAGAGCCACAGCTGGGAGTAGGAAGCTCTCAGGACAACCCCACAGGTACCCAAACCCTGCCCTTGTGGAATTCAACTACCCCTCCAATCCTCTCTGGATCCCAGGGGCAGGAGCAGGCATCCAGTGGGTCTATACCCTTGTGGAAACTGCATCCGGAGTCAGCCAAGAGAGGTCAGTGTCCTCAGAGAGGCAGACACCCAGTGGGCCTGCACTCTTGTGGAAACCATATCCTGAGACATCCTAGAGAGGCCACCGACCTCAGAGCAGGGGACACCATACCCAGAGTCATCCTAGAGGAGCCACAGAACCCAGAGCAGCAGTCACCTTATCCTGAGACATTCTAGAGGAGCCACTGCACTCAGAGCAGCGAACACCTAGTTGGTCTGCTCTCAAGAAGACACCTTACCCTGAGACATCCTAGAGGAGACACTGCACTCACAGCAGCTGGAGCTCAGGATAACAGGATCACAGAGACATCTGGACCATGAGGAGTTCTGACACAAGCAAGATAACTGGAAAGACAGTCCCCAGTCAGAACCAGGGAGAGAGGGTAACACTACAGTTAACCAAATGGCAAAAGGCAAGCGCAGGAATGTAAACAACAGAAACCAAAGTTACTTGGCATCCACAGAACCCAGTTGTCCCACCATAGCAAGCCCTGAACACCACATCACACAGGAAAAACAGGACCCAAAATTAAAATCACTTCTCATGATGATGTTAGAGGACTTTAAGAAGGTCATAAATAACACTCTCAAAGAATTTGAGGAGAACACAGGTAAACAGGTAGAAGCCCTTAAAGAAATGCAAGAAAACACAACCAAACAGATGAAGGAATTAAACAAAACTGTCCAGGATCTAAAAATGGAAGTAGAAGCAATAAAGAAATCTCAAAAGGAGACTACCCTGGAGATAGAAAACCTAAGAAAAAGACCAGAGGTCATAGATGCAAGCATTACCAACAGAATACAAGAGATAGAAGAGAGAATCTCATGTGCAGAAGACACCATGGAAAACATTGACACAACTGTCAAAGAAAATGCAAAATGCAAAAGCTCCTAACCCAAAACATTCAGGAAATTCAGGAAACAATGAGAAGATCAAACCTAAGAATAATAGGTATAGATGAGGGTGAAGACTCCCAACTTAAAGGGCCAGTAAATATCTTCAACAAAATTATAGAAGAAGAAAACTTCCCTAACCTAAAGAAAGAGATGTCCTTAAATCTACAAGAAGCCTACAGAACCCCAAATAGACTAGACCAGAAAAGAAATACCTCCTGTCACATAATAATCAAAACATCAAATATACAAAACAAAGAAAAAAATACTAAAAGCAGTAAGGGAAAAAGGTAAAGTAACATATAAAGGCAGACCTATAAGAATTACACCAGACTTCTCATCAGAGATTATAAAAGCCAGAAGACTGATATCATGCAGACCCTAAGAGAACACAAATGCCAGCCCAGACTACTTTACCCATCAAAACTCTCAATCAATATTGATGGAGAAACCAAAATATTCCATGACAAATCCAAATTTACACAATATCTTACCACAAATCCAGCTCTTCAAAGGATAATTGGTGGAAAACTCCAACACAAGGAGGGAAACTACAACCTAGAAAAAGCAAGAAAGTAATCTTCCAACAACCCTAAAAGAAGGTAGCTATACAAACATAAGACCACCGCCAATAACAAAAATAACAGGAAACAACATTCATTTTTCCTTAATATCTCTTAATATCAATGGACTCAATTCTCCAACAAAAAGACATAGACTATCAGATTGGATACATAAACAGGACCCAACATTTTGCTGCATACAGGAAACGCACCTCTGTGAAAAAGACAGACACTACCTCAGAGTAAAAGGTTGGAAAACAATCTTCCAAGCAAATGGCCCCAAGAAACAAGCTGGAGTAGCAATTCTAATATCAAATAAAATTGTTTTTCAACCAAAAGTAATCAAAAAAGATAAAGAAGGACACTTGATATTTATCAAAGGAAAAATGTACCAAGAGGAACCTGCAATTCTGAACATCTATGCCCCAAATGCAAGGGCACCCACATACATAAAAGAAACTTTACTAAAGCTTAAAGCATACATTGCACCTCATACAATAATAGTGGGAGATTTCAACACCCCACTCTCAGCTATGGACAGATCATGGAAACAGAAACTAAACCGAGACACAATGAAACTAACAGAAGTTATGAACCAATTGGACTTAACTGACATCTATAGAACATTTCATCCTAAAACAAAAGAATATACCTTTTCCTCAGCACCTCATGGTACCTTCTCCAAAACAGACCATATAATTGGTCACAAAACAGGCCTCAACAGATACAAAAAGATTGAAATAATCCCTTGAACCCTATCAGACCACCATGGATTAAGACATGTCTTTGACATGGACAAAAACAACAGAAAGCCCACATACACGTGGAAACTGAACAATGCTCTACTCAATGATAACTTGGTCAAGGAAGAAATAAAGAAAGAAATTAAAGACTTTTTATCATTAGATAAAAATAAGGACACATCATATCAAAATTTGTGGGACTCCATGAAAGCAGTACTAAGAGGAAAAAATCATAGCTCTAAGTGCCCACAAAAAGAAAATGGAAAGAGCATACATTAACAACTTGACAGCAAACCTGAAAGCATTAGAACAAAAAGAAGCTAGTATACCCAAGAGGAGTAGACGGCAGGAAATAATCAAACTCAGGGCTGAAATCAACCAAGTCGAAACAAAAAGAACTATACAAAATATCAACAAAACCAGGAGCTGGTTCTTTGAGAAAATCAACAAGATAGACAAACCTTTAGCCAGACTAACCAAAGGGAGCAGAGACAGTACTCAAATTAATAAAATTAGAACTGAAAAGGGAGACATAACAACAGAAACAGAGGAAATTTAAAAAATTGTCAGATCCTACTACAAAGGCCTATACTCAACAAAATTGGAAAATCTGGATGAAATGGACAATTTTCTAGATAGATACCAGGTACCAAAGTTAAACGAGGAGCAGATAAACCATCTAAACAGTGGCATAACCCCTAAAGAAATAGAAGCAGTCATTAAAAATCTCCCCACCAAAAAAAGTCCGGAGCCAGATGGTTTTTTTAGTGTAGAATTCTATCAGACATTCCAGGAAGACCTAATACCAATTATCTTCAAACTACTCCACAGAATAGAAACAGAAAGAACAATACCCAATTCTTTCTATGAAGCTACAATTACCCTCATACCTAAGCCTCACAGAGACCCAACAAAGAAAGAGAACTACAGATCAATCTCTCTTATGAATATTTATGCAAAAATACTGAATAAAATTCTCACAAACCGAATCCAACAACACATCAAAGCAATCATCCATCATGATCAAGTAGGCTTTATTTCAGGATTGCAGGGATGGTTCAATATTCAGAAATCCATCAATGCAATCCACTACATAAATAAACTCAAAGAAAAAAACCACATGGTCATCTCACTAGATGCTGAGAAAGCATTTGACAAAATTCAACATCCCTTCATGTTAAAAGTCTTGGAAAGATCAGGAATTCAAGGCACATACCTAAACATAGTAAAAGCAATATACAGCAAGCCAGTAGCCAACATCAAACTAAATGGAGAGAAACTTGAAGCAATCCCACTAAGATCAGGGACTAGACAAGGCTGCCCACTCTCACCCTACCTATTCAATATAGTACTGGAAGTCTTAGCTAGAGCAATTAGACAACAAAAGGAAGTCAAAGGGATACAGATAGGAAAGGAAGAAGTCAAAATTTCACTATTTGCAGATAATATGATAGTATACTTAAGTGACCCTAAAACTTCCACCAGAGAACTCCTAAACCTGATAAACAACTTCAGTAAAGTGGCTGGATATAATATCAACTCAAACAAATCAGTAGCCTTCCTATACTCAAAAAATAAACAGGCTGAGAAAGAAATTAGAGACATGACACCCTTCACAATAGTTACAAATAATATAAAATATCTTGGAGTGAATCTAACTAAGCAAGTGAAAGATCAGTATGACAAGAACTTCAAGTCTCTGAAGAAAGAAATAGAAGATCTCAGAAGATGGAAAGATCTCCCATGCTCCTGGATTGGCAGGATTAATTTAGTAAAAATCGCCATCTTGCCAAAAGCAATCTATAGATTCAATGCAATCCCCATCAAAATTCCAAATCAATTCTTCATAGAGATAGAAAGAGCAATTTGCAAATTTATTTGGAACAACAAAAACCCAGGATATTGAGAACTACTCTTAACAACAAAAGAACTTCTTGGGGAATCACCATCCCTGACCTCAAACTATACTACAGGGCAATAGTAATAAAAACTGCATGCTATTGGTACAGAGACAGGCAGGAAGATCAATGGAATAGAATTGAAGATCCAGAAATGAGCCCACATACCTATGGTCACTTGATCTTTGACAAAGGAGCTAAAACCATCCAGTGGGAAAAGGACAGCATTTTCAGCAAGTGGTGCTGGTTCAACTGGAGGTCAACATGTAGAAGAATTCAAATCAATCCATTCATATCTCTTTCTACAAAGCTCAAATCCAAGTGGATAAAAGACCTTCACTTAAAACCAGATACACTGAAACTAATAGAAGAGAAGGTGGGGAAAACCCTCGAATACCTAGGCACAGGGTAAAAGTTCCTGAACAAAACACCAATGGCTTATGCGCTAAGATCAAGAATTGACAAATGGGACCTCATAAAATTACAAAGCTTCTGTAAGGCAAAAGACATTGTCAATAAGACAAAATGGCAACCAACAGATTGGGAAAAGATATTAACCAATCCTACATCCGATAGAGGGCCAATATCCAAGATATACAAAGAACTCAAGAAACTATACTCTAGACAACCATATAACCCTATTAAAAATAGGGTACAGAGCTAAACAAAGAATTCTCAACAGAGGAAACTCGAATGGCTGAGAAGCACCTTAAGAAATGCTCAACATCCTTAGTCATCAGGGAAACGTAAATCAAAACAACCCTGAGATACCACCTCACACCAAGCAGAATGGCCAAGATCAAAAACTCAGGTGATAGTAGATGCTGGCGAGGATGTGAAGAAAGAGGAACACTCCTTCATTGTTGGTGGGATTGCAAGCTGGTACAACCACTCTGGAAATCAGTCTGGCGGTCCTCAAAAAACTGGACATAGCATTACCTGAGGATCCAGCTATAGCACTCCTGGGCATATACCCAGAAGATGCTCCAACATATAATAAGGACATATGCTCCACTATGTTCATAGCAGCCTTATTTATAGTAGCCAGAAGCTGAAAAGAACCAAGATGTCCCTCAACAGAAGAATGGATACAAAAAAATGTGGTACATGTACACAATGGAGTATTACTCAGCTATTAAAAATAATGAATTTGAGAAATTTTTAGGTAAATGGATGGATCTAGAAATTATCATCCTGAGTGAGTTAACCCAATCACAAAAGAACACACATGGTATTTACTCACTGTTAAGCTGATGTTAGCCCAAAAGCTTGAAATAGCGGAGACTCAACCCACAGACCACATGAAGCACATGAAGAAAGAAGACCAAGAGGGGATGCCTCATTTCTACTTAAGACGAGTAACAAAAATACTCAAGGGAGCAAATATGGAAACACAACATGGGACAGAAACTTAAGGAGGAGCCATCAGGAGACCATTCCACCTGGATATCCATCCCATGTACAGTCACCTAAGCTAGACACTGATGTGGATGGCTGGAAGTTCATGCTGTCAGGAACATGATATAGCTGTCTTCTTAGAGGTCTGCCAAAGACTAACACACTCAGAGGACAATGCTCACAGTTAACCACTGATATGATCAAAGGTTTCCCAATGAAGAACTTAGAGAGAAGACTGAAGGAGCAGAAAGGGTTTGTGACCCCAGGAGGAAAGCAACAATACCAAACAACCAGAGCCCCCCAGGGTCTAAACCACCAGCCTGGGAGCACATAGAAATGGACCCAGGACTCCAGCGGTACATGTAGGGGAGGATGGCCTTGTTGGGCATAGGTGGGAGAGGAATTTCTTGGTCCCATAAAAAATGAACACAGAATGGGGGGGGTGAGGGTAGGGAGGGGGTAGTGGGGGAGGTAGGTGCGGGCACTGCCTCATAGAAGTATGAGGAGGGGGGATGGGATAGGAGGTTTCTGGGTGGTGGGAGGAAGTAAGGTAAGGGGATAAAATCTGAAAGGTAAATATAATACCCAATTTTAAAAAAGAGATGAAAAAAAGGAGAAAAAAGAGAAAAAAGATTAAAAAGAAAGAAAAAAGAAAAATAGGAGATTTAATAACACAAATGGAAGGATTTAGAAATTTAGGAGGCAGTTTATGTTAATGGAAACAATATCATAGAAACTGGAAAATCACACCCTCATAGAAACACGAGGAGGGGGGATGGGATAAGGGGCTCCTGGGTGGTGGTGGGGAATGGGATAAGGGGATAGAATTTGAAACATAAATATTACAACCAATTAAAAAAAGAAAAAAAGAAAAGTTGTTAGAACCAACATCTTTAAAAAAAATGTCAGCCCTCTAGGAAAAAAAATTTTTTTTCTTGATACTAAAACTTGTTCTGAGAATTGTATATTGCAGAATACACAGCCTCGGTGTATCTACTCATCAAGCAAACTGAGAAGACCTGCTCAAACCTCCGATGTCCTGGAATTCCAACTGGATGCAGTGAAGACAGTGTCAGAGGCTTCTCAATTTACTCTCCCCCCCCTCTAATATCTCAATGCCTGAAATCAGCTTGAAGAAGTTAATGAAGAGTCGGCGCCCCTATTCCCTGGGCTTGGGGACTAATGTGGTTAATATTGGGCTGTCTTTCTAGGGAAAAGTAGAGGTTTTGTTGGAACAGGGAGGATTAGCTAGGATTTATTGCATAGCCACAACCTATTGATAGAAATCTGTATAATTAGTATCAAGATGAAGTTATAATCTCTTAAATGGTACAAAATTTACTTTAATTTCAAATGTAAGGATTTCATTGGTACGAGTTTCTTAGTGATATAAAAAACGAGATGAATATTGGTACTCACATGGGCATTGTGCCTGTATAACACATTTAGGAATACAAGGCTTAGACCCAGTCCTTATTTAACTTTTTTAACAGATTTGAGATAGTTAACTTGTGAGTTAAGGGACTATAGAAAATTCATGGCTTGGAGTTTATTGTTAGGGTGTTCTCTATGTTTTATTTAGAAATAGCTGAGGGGAGTTAACAGACAGCACTCCAGGTTATCTTACATGGATAGTTGGTTTTCAAAACGTCAGAAGTCCACAGAATTGACATTACAAACATTTCTATAGTAATGTTCATTTTGATTAGAGACCTGTCTGCTCCTGACAGCTTCCTGTCTTGGATTCTAAAAAGAAATTGAGCATCCTTGGAGTTACTCTAGTTGTGCAGAGACAGCCACAAGGCAAGAATTGCCTCTTTCCATCTACAGACAAATTACTGTCCAGAAAAGGACACACTTGCAGAATAGTCGACTGATTATATCTGCCTAGACAGAGTAATCAGCCCTTAATAATTCTGCATCACTAAGGTCTGTCAGGTGATTCTGGGCCAGAAGGCTGAAGATTTGATGCTCCAACGTTCTGTAGTATAGGGGATATCCAGGTGTTCAGCAGTCTCTATAAATTGGCTAAGTTTTAGAAGCTATGCTTTGTGCTTCCCATAATTTCAGTTAACTCAGTCATTCTAGATTTCTGACAGGGTTGATATAGTCTCATAGCCAATCCTGGCTATTTACTTTGAGAGAAAAGATCTGAGTGGAAGGTTTTCAGCTGACATTTATTCTAAGCCAAGAAAAAAGCCAGGTTCAAAACTAAGTGTTTTTGTTAGGAGAGATGACAGAGGTTCTGGTTAGTCAACAAAATGATGGTCTGGGTATTAGGATTATCTTGTACCTCACTGGTACAAATAGGAATAATTATGCTCTAATTGTATTTTGAGAGAAAAGTGTTATTTTAACAAGAAGGGTGATATGTAGGAAGAGCTAAGGGGGAAGGAGTACTGAGAGGAAGAGATGGAGTAAGGAGAGGAGAAGATGAAGGAGAGGAGAAGCAAGGTGATGAGAGAGAGAAAGAGAAAGAGAGGGGGGGGCATGGAGGCTGATGTCCATGTGTCTCCACCAGTCAAAGACAGTTTATATATCTAGGTTGGGTATTGGGTTACACTTCTGATTGAGCATTACCAAACATATAAAGCCTTTGACTAACACTTAAAAAAATTGTATAAAAGCAAAAAGGAAAAGGGGACATGGGACAGGGGTTTTCTAGGGAGGATAAATGGGGAAAGGGGATGGCATCTGAAATGTAAATAAAATATGAAATTAAAAAATGAAGAAAAAAAGAAAATACACATGAAGAAAAAATATGAATCAGTCTGATTTGAATCTGTTGTATACCAAACTAAATACCAAGGTTTGCATATGTATGCATATATACACAAGTAGACACAGATGTATGTACACACAACCTAACACATGTTTGTGTGAGAAAAAGGGTGAAAACTTAATTGTTTAATCATAAAAATATTTGTTATTGTTAAAATTGCACAATTTGGGTGATAAAGTGGCATGTGGGACTTCCTGGATTCAGTTTTCAGTATTGAAAAATTATATATAGCTTTGAGCTCATTTGCATATCTATAGATTATGTTAATGTATAAGTTTGCTTCTCTTGAAATACAATTGAATTAATATTCAATATAATTTTGTATAAAATCATAAGTTTCTATTTGCTGACATTCACATATATGCATTTAAATAAACTGAATTTTGTTCCTTTAAAATAGAAATTATTAATTCTTTCAGAATTTATTTTTTGTTGTGTTTTGTTTGGTTTGGTTGGTTTTGCTTTTCAAGACATGGCTTCTCTATGCAGCCATAGCTATGCTGGAACTTGCTTTGTATACCAGACTGGCCTCGAACTCACAGAGATATGCCTGCCTCTGCCTCCCTAGTGCTGGGATTAAAGGTGTGTACTGCCACTCCTGGCTTAATTCTTTGAGAACTTAAAACATGGTGTTTTGATCAAATTCATACCCCACTTCACCCCTAATTTAGCCCAGATTTATCTGGCACCCAATCAATTGATTCTGATTTTTGCTGTCCATATATTCTTGGGTATTCGGCCATCCACTGGAGCACAGTTGACCTTCCAGGAGCCACACCATTAATGAAAACTAACCCTCCCTCCTCCAGAAGCCATCAACTGGTATTATCTATTTAGCTAGGAGTGGGGATTCATGAGCCATGAGTTTTCTCTATGTTGGAGTGTTGACTTGCTTCATCTGTGAACTCATGAGTTCAGTGGTCCTGTCAATGTCCAGAAGACTGTTTCATTCCGGTCCTCCTGAACCTGTGACTCTTTTTCTTTCCACGTGCTCTTCCATCATGGGCCCTGAGCTTTAGGGAGGGGGTGATAGTGATATGTCCCACTATCTGAAATCTCTTTATTCTACTATAGAAAGACTTTCATGATCTAAGAAATTTAAAACAACACTTACTGCAAAGTTCAAATTTGGAAAAAGCATAAAGCCAAAAATTAATGATGCAAAAAACAGATTCTAAAAGTTCATTCTCATTCCTTATTTATACATATGTAATAATTTTTAAATGATTTTATTATCCAGTCATCCTTTGATGATTAGATAGATGAATTTTATTTCCTTGCTATTTAAAATAGAGAAGCAGTTCACTTAGGTGTGGTAGAGTATCTCTGTGGTTGAATTTATTCCCTTGGGTGTATGTCCAGGAATGGTATAGCTGGTTATATAGTAGTATTTTCAGTTTGTGAAAAACTCTTCTCTTATTTTTATAGTAGCCTCACCAGTTTACAAACCCACCAACAATGAATAAGGTTTTTCCCCCACGAATCCTCTTGAGCCTTTGCAGAACCTATTTATTAAAGAAGGACCATGAAATCATAGAGTGCTATCAGAAACTTGCAGATTGTAAGATGCCTTTCTATCATCAGACCTCGTGTTTTTGTACGCTCTAAAATATAGATCCTTAGGCCTCTTGCATGTGGGGAGCACAATAATTACTTCTGCACATATTTGTTCTGGGTTTGTCCTGGAATCACACATACAACCATTATGAAAATTCTTGTAGAATCCACAAGTCTGGAAAAGCCATATGGAAGCACTTTATCTAAAATCAGCCCATCCCAGGGGAGCTACTATTGGCAGCTTAATGGGTGCATGTGTTCAACTGCTGTAAACAAGATGTACAGCTGCTCATGAGAACTGACATTGTTTAACCAAATGAATTTCACCACCTGCAAGTCAATAAACTGTTTGCTCACAAGACGCCTGAAGCACCTTCACTCAGACACGAACACATCATTATTTATTTTCTTCAGTTACATCCCAGTTCAAATGTTAGTGTTTTCTGCCATTGTATATTTCCCTAACAATGAAAAACAATAGATATGCTCTAACAGCAAATACTCATCATCATCTTGTTTATTTTATTTTATAACATTTTAAAAATTCAAGTTCTCTCTTTGTAACCCAGGCTGTCCTTCAACTCAAGATCCTGTTGCGCAGGCTCCTTAGTCCCAAGATTACATATGCACCACCATACCCATCCTTTGGCTTACCCTTTTAAATGCGCTTGTTGACCAATTCCTAAGGCAAATATCAACATATAAAAATCAAATGACAGGCTGAGTAATTATAATATTATCATATTAACTCAACCAGTACTTTAGTCTATGGTGTTGTCATGTTTGCATATGGAGGTTTCTTGTCATTTGAAATTTTCCTTTCCTTTGATCTTTTCTTTTTTAATTAATTTATTTCTTTATTCACTTTACATCCCTCTTCCCTCCTCTCATCCTAGGCCCATGTCACAACCCCATTCCCCTATTAGCCGCCTTATTCTCAGAGAAGAGAAAGCCCCACCCCCATGGGTACCAACTTGCATCAAGTCAAAGCAGGGCTAAGCACGTCCTCTACCATTGAGGCCAGATAAAGGATTCCAGATAGAGGAAAGGGTTCCAAAGGCGAGCAACAGAGTTCAAGTCACAGATAGCCCCTACTCCAATTGTTAAAGGACCCACATGAAAAGCAAGCTGCAGAATGTGCTACAAATGTGTGTGGGTGGGGAGTGGTGGTGGAGGGTAGGTTCTTTAGTTGGTGGTTCAGACTCTGTGAACCTCCATGGGCCCAGGTTAGTTGACTCTGTAGGTCTTCTTTTGATGTCCTTGACCCCTCTGGCTCCCTCAATCCTTCCCTCCACTCTTCCACAAGACTCCCCTACCTCCAACTCATGTTTGCTTATAGGTCTCTGCATCTGTTTCAGTCAGCTGCTAGGTGGAGCCTCTCAGAGTATAGTTGTGCTAGGCTCCTGTCTGCAAACATAACAGAGTATCATTAATAGTGTCATGGGTTGGTGCTTGCCCATGGGGTGGATCTCAAGTTGGCCATTCCCTCAGTCTCTGCTCTACCTTTGTCCCTGTAATTCTTGTAGGCAGGACAAATTTCGGGTTAAAGGTTTTGTGGGTAGGTTGCTGTCCTTATCCCTCCACTGGGGGTCCTGCTTGGGTATAGGATATGGCTCTTTCAGTATCCATAAATCCCACTCCTAAGAGTCTCAGTTACAGTCACCCCCATAGATTCCCTGGAGTCACCCCCATCCCAGGTCTCAGGCATATCCTAGAGATGTTACACACACCCCAACCACACACACACTGGCACCCATTCACTTTCCAGGCCCTCTCTCCCTGGTTCTCCCTACACCTGACTCCTCCACCCTCACTTCCCCTCCCCATCCCCTCTTCCCTCCAGTTCCCTTCCTCCATCCACTTCTGATGACTATTTTACTTCCCCTGCTGGGTGAGATTCAATCATCCTCCCTTGGTCCCTCCTTTAAAAAAATTAAACTTATTCACTTTGCATCCTGCTCACTCCCCACCTCCCAGTCACACTCTCCTACAATCCTTCCACCCATACCCTCTTCTCCTCTGAGCAGGTGGGGGCCTCCCTGGGTATCCCTACACCTTGGCACCTCAAGTCTCTGCTAGGCTAGGTGCTTCCTCTCCCACTGAGGCCAGACAAGGCAGCCCAGCTAGTAGAACATATCCCACATACAGACAGCAGCTTTTGGGATAGCTTGGTTAGAGTTACATCAAGATATTTTATACTCGTTGTGACTATTGTAAAAGGTTTTGTTTATCAAATTTCTTTCTCAAAGTGTCTTTTTTGTTTGTGTGTTTGTATAAAGGAGGGCTACTAATTTATTTTTAGTTAATTTTGTATGTAGCCACCTTGCTGAAGGTGTTTATCAGCTCTAGGAGTTTTCTGGTTGAATTTTTGGGATCACTTATATATATACTATTATATCATCTGTGAATAGTGATACTTTGATTTCTTCCTTTCCAATTTTATTTCCTTGATTTTCTTAAGTTGTCTTATTGCTCTACCTAGAACTTCAAGTACTATATTGAATGGATGCGGAGAGAGTGGGCAGCCTTGTCTTGTCCCTGATTTTAGTGAGATTACTTTGTGTTTCTCTCCATTTAATTTGTTGTTGGCTATTGGCTTGCTGCGTATTGCCTTTATTGTGTTTAGTTATGCTCCTTGTATCTCTGATCTAAGAGTTTTATCATGAAGGGGATGTTGGATTTTTGTCAAAGACTTTTTCAGCACCTAATGTGGTAACCATGTGATTTTTCCCTTTCAGTTTTGTTTATATGGTGGGTTATATTGACTGATTTTTATATGTTAAACCATCTCTACATCTCTCTGAGGAAGCATATTTGATCACAGTAGATGATCTTTTGATGTGTTCTTTTATTCTGTTTTTTGAGTATTTTATTGAGTATTTTTACATCAACGTTCATAAGGAAAATTGATCTGAAATTCTCTTTTGGTTAAGTCTTTGTGTTGTTTAAATATTAGGGTGACTCTAGTCTCATAGAATGTCTTTGGCAATGTTTCTTCTGTTTATATTTTGTGTAATAGTTTGAGGAGTATTGGTATTAGCTCTTCTTTGAAAGTCTGGCAAAATTCTGCATTAAAACCATCTGGCCCTGGCCATTTTTTTTTTGGGGGGGGAGAACTTTTAGTGTTTTTTATTTTCTTAGGGATTATGAGGCTATTAAATTATTTAACTTATCTTTTTAAAAATAAGTTTATTTATTCATTTTACATCCTGATTGCTGCCTCCCCTTCTGGTTCTCCCTCATGCAGTCCTTTCCCTACCTACTCCCCTCCTCTTCTGAGAGGGTGGAGTGCCCACTCCTAGCATCCAACTCTGGTAAATGCTATCTATCAAGGAAATTGTCCATTTTATATAGATTTTCTAATTTTGTCGAATATAGGCTTTTGAAATAAGACACAATGATTCTTTGCATTTCCTCACTGTCTGTTGTTATGTCCCTCTTTTATTTCTGATTTTAATTTGGATATTCTCACTTTGACTTGTAGTTAGTTAGGCTAAGCGTTTGTCTATCTTGTTGATTCTTCTCAAAGAACCAGCTCTTTAGTTTTATTGATTCTTTGTATTGTTCTCTTTTTTTTTCTGATTGATTTCAGCCCTGAGTTTGATTATTTTCTGCCATTTACTGCTCTTGGGTGTGTTTGCTTCTTTTTATTCTAGGGCTTTCAGGTGTTCTTTTAAGTTGGTAGCATGAGATTTCTCCAATTTCTTATGAAGGTGCTTAATTCTATGAACTTTCCTCTTAGCACTGCTTTCATAGTGTCCCATAAGTTTGGGTATGTTGTGCCTTCATTTTCATTGTATTCTAGAAAGTCTTTAATTTCTTTATTTCTTTCATCCTTGACCCAATGGTCATTAAGTAGAAAGTTTTTCAGTTTTCACGAGTTTGTAGGCTTTCTGTTGTTTCTATTGTTGTTGAAGTCCAGCTTTAGTCCACAGTGGTTTGATAAGATACAAAGTATTATTTTAAATTTTTATGTATCTGTTACAGATACATGAAAAATTATCATGTATAGTCATGTAATCATGACTGACTATTTTGTCAATTTTGGAGAAGGATCCAGGAGGTGCTGAGAAGCAGGTATATTTCCTTGTGTTGAAATATTTGGTAGATATCTAGGTCCATTTGATTCATATTTCTGTTTCATTTCTGTCTGGATGACCTGTCTATTGGTGAGAGTGGGGTGTTGAAGTCTCCCACTATTAATGTGTGGGGTTCTATGTGTGATTTAAGCTTTAGCGATGTTTCTTTTACAAATGTGGGTGCCTTTGCATTTGGCGAATATATGTTCAGAACTGAGATGTTATCTTGGTGGACTTTTCCTTTGATGAGTATGAAGTGTTCTTCCCATCAGTTTTGATTTATTTTGGTTGAAAGTTATTGTATTAGATATTAGAATAGCTACTCCAGCTTGTTTCCTCAGGTCTTTTATTTTTAAAAGCCACTTTAAATGTCATCACATGTGCCTAAGAAGATTGGACTTTATATTATGTAATTATTTTCCAAAAGCTGTTTTTTTTCCCTGTAGTTATTAAAAGTAAGCACTTAATTATGTCAGCATGTATATAAAATGATGAATGGTTTAGTAAAGCCAAAGTTGTCTGTTCTCCTCTGAGATCCATGACTTCATTAGTCCTGGGCTTTTGGCTAGGTTTATCGGACCAGGCATAATTTTTGTCTTGTTTAAAAGATCTTAAGTTCAATTAGAGAGCTGTTGGTTATTATCATGATATTTGTAACACTACTGCACCCCTAGGGTTATTGTACCATTTTTGTCATTGATGTGTTCATAGGCTTCATAGCAAGGTAGGACTATTGGTTGCTTCCCTCCTTTCATTGTTTTCATGGTGCCTTCTGGTGCCATAGGGACATACCTTCCACCTCTGGGGGGCTGGGTAACTAAGGGCATTAGCAATAGGCTATAATGCTTTGGGAGTCTCTTGTATAACCATGACATATAACTCTAAAGGGTCTTTTCATGTATGGTGTTGTGGTTTTGTTCGATATTATAAAGAAAATTGTTAGCCCAGATGGAAATAAACCAAACACACACACACACACACACACACACACACATATATATATATATATATATATATATATATATATATATATAACAGATATTATGTATATTCGATGTAATTTTGGGTAGATGAGTAATAGTACAATTATTTATGCCTTTCCAGACATAACTACTGTTATTTACCTTCCTTTCTCCTTCTTTTATATTTATCTTCTTCCCCTGTTCATTAAATAAAATCCCCCACTTTCCCATTTTCTTCTTGAAATCACATGTGCCCCCCTTTTACCTTTTTGGTTGCTGCAGTTACTTTAGGTTATATATTCACATCTGAAAATTTTGAGCTAGGAACTGCACATGAGACAGAACATGCAATGTTTATCTCTCTGAGTGATCTAGGAAGGACTACATGCAGTGGCTCAATAAATTTGAAAAACTCAGCATGACAAAAACTCCAAGAGAGAACTTGCTTTCATATAAAGTGGAAGGAAAGAAACAACTGAAAAGCTATCTGTTCTCTGACTTTTATACAGTGCTTTGGTATACTACACTACACACACACACAGACACACAGACACACAGACACACAGACACACACACACACACACACACACACACACACACACACACACACAGAGAGAGAGAGAGAGAGAGAGAGAGAGAGAGAGAGATACATACACACCATCATCATCACCACCATCACTAATCATAATCATAAATGTTTTAATGAGGAAAAAGGTCTGGAGATATGGAGCTATGAACCGGCAGTTAAGGAATACTTACTGTTCCTTCAGAGGAGTGGAATTCAATTTCTGACACACACACATTAAGCATCTCACAAGTGTCTGTAACTTAAGCTCCAATGAATCCAAAATTCTTTTCTTGTTTCCTAGAGTACTCATACACATATGATTCATACACGGACATATCTACAAATATATAAATAAAAGTTTATAATGAGTAAGAAAATCTCATGTTTTTTCTATATATATATATATATATATATATATATTCTAAATTTAAATGTGTGTGTGCGTGTGTATGCACATGTGTATGCATGTATGCACACCTGTGTATGTATGTGTGCTTTCACATACATATATAGGGTATGAAAATAGAAAGGGACCTTTATAGAGCAGGAAGAGATCTTAAGGGAAGGGGAGGAAGAAGAGGAGAGTGTAATGGGTCACATGTGTCATAAAAGCAGAAGGCAATGGGTTTTGTGGGGAGACATAAAGGACCAGAAAGAAGGAGAAGATGGCTGAACAGATAAAGATGCCTGTTGCCAGGGCTGACAACTGAACTTCCACCCTTGGGAGCCATATGATAGAAAGAGAGAGCTGACCCCATAATTTTTCTCTGAAATCCACATTTGGGCTGTGAAACACATGGGCCTCCACACATAAAATAAATAAATACAAATGTAAAATAAAATCAACTATGTCCAAGTGATTTTTTAAATGAAGAAAAATGAAATAAAAAAACAATAAAATTACACTTGCATATGAAATGCTAAAATCAAACTTATTACTGTGTATGTTAAACTTAGGTTAAGTGTGACACTGCACACTTTTCTATAGTTTTTTATTATTTAAAACAAACTTTTAATTTAAATATATTTTGATCATACTCTTCCTTTTCTCCAAGTTTTTCTATATCTTTTCCCCATTACCTACTCAAATTTAAGTTCTTTCTCAAAAAAAAACCAAACAAACAAAACCCTAATACAGTAACAAGTCCCCCAACCAATAAAAAATTTAAAAACCCAAAGAATTTTGAGAACACCAAATCTGTTACCAAATGGAAATGTGTGTGAGCATACACACACACACACACACACACACACACACACACACACACACACACTGCAAAGTCAATTATATGTTGTTCAACTATTCCTGAACATGAAGCCTGCCTTTGAGTGGTCGATATCTCCAGTGTCATTCCAGTAGAGAAAACTGATTTTCCCTGTCCCAACAGATATAAATGACAGTGCAGTTGTTAACTGTTAACCTAGTAACCTATTGGCTAGGTTGTTTGTTTGCTTCCTTGCTTTGTTTAATTTCAGACAGGGTTTCTTTCTCTCTGTGGCCTTGGCTATACTGGAACTAGCTTTGGACACCAGGCTGGCCTGGAGTTCACAGAAATTTGCCTGCTTCTTTCTCCCAAGTGCTGGCATTAAAGGCCTGCACTGCCCTATCCAGCTAGTGGCTAGGTTTTCATTAATTTTAAAAATGTACAAAATAAAATATAATAAGATAAAACAAACGCTATTACCTCAAAGGTGATCAGGACAAACCAACAGAAGGAAAAGAGTCCAAGAGAAAGTGTAAGAATCAGAGACCCACATTTTCTCCCAGTCAGGAGTTCCATAAAATACTAAGATAAAAGCTATAATTCATACACACAGGACCCGGTGCAGAGCTATACAGGCACAGTACATGTAGCTCCAGTCTCTGAGTTCGTATGAGCCTTTCTCATGTTGATTTAGAAGGCCTTGTTCACTTTATGGCCTCCATTCCTTCTGGCTCTTACCCTCTTTAAGTCTCCTCTTTAGGGAGGTTTCCTGAGCTCTGAAGGTAGAGATTTGATGGAGACATCCCATTTAGGGCAGGGTGTTCCAAGGTCTCTCTCTCACTCACTGCATACTGTCTGGCTGTGGGTCTCTGTATCTGTTCCCATCTGCTGCAGGAGAAAGCCTCTTTGATAATGACTGAACAAGGCACTGATTTCTGAGTACAGCAGAATATCATTAGGAGTCATTTTATCACTATATTTTTTCCCCGTTTTTTTTGATATTTTCTTTATTTACATTTCAAATGCTATCTCATTTCCTGGTTTTCTTTTTTTCTCCCTTTTAAAAGACTAGTATTTGGTTTCACCCTAGGTTCCTTGGCTTTGTAGTCTTAGGTTCTTGGCCACCCAAGCAGTGTGACCATCTCATGAAGTGCGCCTTAAGTCAAATCAGTTATTGTTTGGTTATTCCCACAAGTTATATGTGTTGTTATTTCCACAACCATTGCCCTAGCACAGCTAGCTTGCTCTTCATGTTTCTCTTTTTGATAATGTACAGAGTACCTTCCTGTGCCAAAGACATTGGAACACTGGGATGGATGAAGGCACTATAGAGACACCAGCTTGACATCTTCACCTTCAATGAGTTGTTTGAGTGTTGTCTTCAGCAATAAGGCATTGCTTTTAGTTTATGGAGAGAAACCTATACTCTTGGCAACACCATTGGTTGTTTGGTGGTTCCTCTGGTGCCTCTCTAGCCCCTTTCTATATACCAGTGGTTTTAAACCTGTGGATTATGACACCATTGAGATGGGTCAAATGGCTCTTTTGCAGAGGTCCCATATCAGATATCTTGTATATCAGATGTTTGCATCATGATTCATAACAGTAGAAAATTACAGTTATGAAGTAGCAACAAAAAGAACGTTATGGTTGGGGTCACCACAACATGAGGAGCTATATTAAAGTATCTCAGCATTAGGGAAGTTGAGAACTACTGCTCTATACCTATCTTCTGTGGTTCTATGGATTGTGGCTTAGTTATCAGTGACTCAACAGCTAATATCCACATATAAGTGAATACATATCATATTTGTCTTTATGGGCCTGGGTTACTTCACTCTGTATATATTTTTTCTAGTTCGGTCCATTTGCAATTTCATGATGTCATTTTTTTTAACAGCTGAGTAATACTCCATTGTGTAAATGTACCACATTTTCTTTATCCATTCTTTGGCTGAGGGACATCTAGGTTGTTTCCAGTTTCTAGTTATTGTGAATAAAGCAGCAATGAACATGGTTGTGCAAGTGTCTCTGTGGTAGGAGGAAACTTTGTTTGTGTATGTGCTCAAGGGTGGTATAGTTAGATCTTGAGTTAGATCAATTTCCAACTTTCTGAGGCGCTTCCATATTGGCTGCAATAATGGTTGTATACACTTACACTTTGTCAGCAATGGAAGAGGGTTCCTCTTATTCCACATCCTCACCTGCATGAGCTGTCAATTGTTTTATTGAGTTTTAGCCATTCTGACAAGTGTAAGATGGAATCTCAAAGTAGTTTTGATTTGCATTTCCCAGATGACTAAGGACTTTGAACATTTCTTTAAAAGCTTCTCAGCCATCTGAGTTTACTCGATTGAGAATTTCCTGTTTAGCTCTGTTATTTGTTTCCTTAGTCTAGTTTCTTAAGTTCTTTATATATGTCACATAACAGTCATCTATTGAGTGTGTAGTTGGTAAAAATCTTTTCTCATTCTGTAGGCTGCTGATTTATCCAAATGACAGTGTTCTTTGCCAGGCAGAAACTTCTCAGTTTCATGAGGTCCCCTTTATTGATTGTTACCTATGCTAACAGTGTTCTGTTCAGAAAGTCTTTTCCTGTGCCAATAAGTTAAAGGCAATTTCCCACTTTCTCTTCTATGGGGCTCAGTGTATTTGGTTTTATGTTGAGGTCTTTGATCCATTTGGAGTTGAGTTTTGTGCAGAATGATAAGTATGGATCTGCTGAGCTTGGTGTGGCCCCAGTGTGAGCCCCCATGAGTGTTGATAGCTGTTTGTGGGCATAAAGCTTGTTTGTATAATAATGAACTTATTTCACATTTCTGTAAGGAATGTCCTCCCCATTAATGTTAATGACTCCATGTTAATCTCAGACAGCATGAATCCAGGAGGTGAAGGTATGGCTAATGTCTCAGCAAAATGACAAACGCTGGGACCTTTAGGGCAGTCCTTAAGGCTATGAGAAAGAGCTCTTTATACATGAGTTCAGAAATATATATAATTTCTCAACTATGCAAAATATAAGGATGCAACATAAATTATGAGGGGCTTCATAAATCTAAAGCAACAAAGGGAACTGTATTAATGAGCCAGCTTGTCAAAAACAAATACAAAAGCATGTAGATCCCAGAATTTAAGTTCAGCTTGGTACATAGCAAGGTTAGGCCCAGGTGTGATAGAAATGGTAATTTCAGGGCAAGATCTCACCCAACTAGATCATTGTCTGTTGCTAACAAAGGCAGACAGATCTCTGAATTCTTTTGCAATGTTAAGAAAAAATGTATGCTTGCTGGCTTCTAAGAATCAAAGGGCTGGGATCACAAGATGCTGATTCATAAAATAATCAAAAGGAAACCTGGAGTAAATGACTGGATTAATATGGAAAATAAAAGACTGGACCTGTGTTCTGCAGGAGATGAGCTTTCCAGAGAATTTTTTAAGTTAAAAGGAGAGAACTGATTGGAGAACTCTCTCTCTCTCTCTCTCTCTCTCTCTCTCTCTCTCTCTCTCTCTCACACACACACACACACACACACACACACGGAGAGAGGGGGCAGAACATGGACAGAGAGATCTCTTAAAATAGTAAGCAAACAGGATATAGACAGAGAGATCTCCAGAGAGAAAGCAGAACATAAAGAGAAGCAGCAGACTGGTAAAACTGTATCAAGCAGAACAGAGGTCATTAGCTTGGATTCATAATTTGACTTCAAGTCATTCTTTTTGCTGCTTCCAGACACCCCTTCTCTCAGAATCCCTCTTCAAGTGGAGGCTGATCCTTGGCAATGGATCTATTTGGATTCTTCTTCATGCAGCCATCCAGTTTGACTGCTATTTTTCTAGTATATTTCTAGACTCTATTAAAAAAATCAGGTGTCCCTTACAGTATATTTGGCATAATTCTAACACCTCTTGGGATGTTTTAATGATACATATGGAGCTTATGAATTTCAAGAATGCTGCTCTGCTGAGTGTTGATGTGGTAGATACTGCAGATAAAATTACCCATGGCCTGAGGTTAGTATTTCTATTTTGGTCAAGCTACAAAAAGGGCATATATAGCTTGATCATGCTAGCCCCTTTTGTCCTGGGAATACTTTTATTCCTGTCCATTGTGTTAAAGCTTTTTTTTTTTTAACAACATCAACATGTTGGCAGCCAAAGTACATGGCTTGAACCTGATAATGGACCCCCAGACAGAGTTATTAAATTAACAGGCTGGCAAGCCAAGGATGGATAAGATTCTGCACAGAGCCTTACCAACCTAAGACAGAAGTGCATTGCCTTTGATAATGCATATACCATGATGGGTAAGGAAGGCATTCTTGTCAGAATGACCTAAGTTGGCTCAGTCTTGTTAATGAAATAAAAAAAAGGGGGAGAGGCAGAGATCCTTTGGGGCTGCTTGGGAGGAATATGACATTGGCTAAGGACAAGGAAGTAGGCTTCAGGCAGAAATCTGACATTAGGCTAGAACAAAGAAGTAATTGCAGGTAGGAATCTAAATTTTGGGCTAGAACAAGGAAGTAGGCTTCAGACATAAAAATGACCTTGGGCTAGGACAGGGAAATAGGCTCAGATACTTTGCTCATCCTGATAAGCCCTTAGAAACAGTGATTCATGTAAATTTAATGCCTTGATTTTTCTTTGACTATTTGTGTTTATTGTCTTGCTTGTTCCTTGACTATTTGCATCTATTGTATTGCTAGACCCTCAACCTAGAACTGACCTTAAAATATGCATGTAATTAAAATGGTATAAAGGTATAAAGGAAGAGTGGAGATAGGATAGGGGGTTCTAGGAAGGGGAAATGGGAAAAGGGAATAAAATCTATATTGTAACTAAATAAAATATCCAATAAAAAATTAAAAAATCAGGTGTCCATGGGTATGTAGATTTGTATCTGGTTCTTCAGTTCCATTCCATTAATAAATGTGTCTGTTAAGATGAAGGAGAGGAGAAGCTAGGTGATGAGAGAGAGAAAGAGAGAGAAAGAGAGGGGGGCATAAAGGCAGATGTTCATGTGTCTCCACCTGTCAAAGATAGTTTATATATCTAGGTTGGGTATTGGGTTACACTTCTGATTGAGCATTATGAAACTTATAAAGCCTTGGATTAACATTTAAAAAAAATTTGTATAAAAGCAAAAAGAAAAAGGGGGCATGGGATAGGGGTTTTCTAGGGAGGAGAAATGGGGAAAGGGGATGGCATCTGAAATGTAAATAAAATATCCAGTAAAAAATTAAATAAATGTGTCTGTTTTTGAACACTGTACACTTTAAATGCTGACACTAGGGAGGTAGAGGCAGGCAGATCTCTGTGAGTTCAAAGCCAGCATGTCTACATACTGGGTTCCAAGCCTACCAGAGAGACACAGTGAGATTTTGCCTCAGAATATTTTTTTTGTTGTTTTTTGAGACAGGGTTTCTCTGTATAGCCTTGGCTGTCCTGGAACTCACTCGGTAGACCAGGCTGGGCTCGAACTCAGAAATCTGCCTGCCTCTGCCTCCCAAGTGCTGGGATTAAAGGCATGCGCCACCACTGCCCGGCGTCTCAGAATATTTTTAAAAGGGAAATTATTTCAAAGAGATCATTCTGTAAAGATACACATAATGGCCAACAAACACATGATACCATCAGCCATTAGGGAAACAAAACCAAAACTTCAATGAGATGCTACTTCATGGATTAAGATGTTACTTGATGGATATTAGAGTGGCTATATTTTGAAAAAAATGATAACAAGCTTTGGTAAAGATGTGCATAATTGAAAACCCGCATGTTCCACATGGAATATAACATGATGCTGATTTTAGAAATCAACCTGTCAGTTCCTAAAACATTAATGATTCTGTGATCCCATGAGCCAGTTGACTGCTAGGTATCTACCCAAGAGAAATAAAAACTTAAGTACACTAAAACTGTACATGAACATTGATAGCAACATGAATCACAGTAATAACAAAATCAGAAACAACTATAATGCCCGTTGGCTGATGAGCATATAAATTCAATATGGTCCATCTATAGGATGAGCTACTGTTCATCCGTATGAAAAAGCACAGGGGTGAAAGAGGTGGCTCAGCACTTAAGAACAGGTTCTGGGTTTTTGTTTTGTTTGGTTTTTTGTTTGTTTGGGTTTTTTTGTTTTTTTGTTTTTTTGTTTTTTTGTTTTTTTGTTTTTTTGTTTTTGAAGAGCCTGTGTTTCCTTTCACAGTATGCATGTGAGGTGGCTCAAAACCACCTGCAACTCTAGTTCCCAGTGATTCACAGCTCTCTTTTGGTATGCATAGGCAGTGTACTTAAGTACACAGCCCATCCACCCCCCCCCCCAGAATACTCACACATACATACAATTAAACATAAAATAAAAGTAACATGTTTTTTAAGTGCATTGTTTTTAGTACTGGTCATTGGAATCTAGGGTCTTCTATATGCTGGGCATATATCATTCATCATTCAGCTCTATCCTCACTTTCTATTTCTCTTTCTTCTTCCTTGTCTTCCTCTTCTTCTTCCTCCTCCTTTTCCTTTTCCTCCTCTTTCTCTTCCTCCTTCTTCTTTGTTTGAGACAGGATCTTACTAAATGGCCAGGTCGTCCTTGAATTCGTTCTATAGCTTAGGCTAGTCTTAAATGTATAATTCTCCTGCCTCAGTCTTCATAATAGCTGGGATTAGGTTGACACCTCTAGACCTTGCTTTCAAGCACACTTCTAAATTTAACATCTTTATCTTACAAATAAAGTATGATTGGCATTGCTTTTGTATCTGTTCAGTAAACCTTTGTCCTTTATTTGTAGTGTTTGATTCATTAATAGCTAATGAGCTTGTTGATAAGTTTTACTTTTCATCATTTGCACCCTTATCTGTCCCTCATAGTCATTTCCTTCCATACACTAGAGATGCTAGCATGTGATGTATTACATGTTTTATTGTTTCTCTAGTTCACCTACTCTTTTATTTTTGAATCTTTTAGCTTTTAGAATTCTATTATATTTTCTCATCAGATGTTCTGATATTTCTTTAGTGATTATCTTAGAGATTGTATGTCCTTAGAATTTTACAGTCTACTTAGTATTGCTATTTGCCATGTTATCTACAAAGTAAATCTTTACACTGGGTGTGGTGTCTCACACCTGGAATCCCAATACTCAAAGAAATGGAAGCAAAAGGCTTGACATCAGTTTGAGGCCAGCCAGATCTTCATAATGAGGTCCGGGCCAGTATAAGATACACTGTGACATCATGTTTCAAAAGAAAAAGTAAAACCTTATAGTCTCTAATGTTCTTTCTGCTACTGTATGCTATAGTTTATTCATGTGCATATGTATTAGACATACCCAAAATATTGTTATTTGCTTTTAAGAGTCCTTATACATTTTATATTTTATTTATTCATTTTTATGTATATATGTGTTCATGCATGTGTGCTCCAATACTCCTGTGGGGGTAGAGAGCAACTTTTAGGAGACATTTCTCCCTTTCTGCCATTCAGTGAGTCAAAGTCAGGTCATCATGCTTGGCAGCCATGATCTGTAGGCACCGGGCCATCTTGCCATCCCCTATATGTACTTTAAAGGAAAAGAATCAGAAATAGAGAATTTGGTATTAAGAGGACTTTCAAACTTTCTGACGTTCTTTATCTATTTGCACCATGCAATGTTTTTATTTCTGGTGTAATTTTTCTTCAGCATGAAGAGTTTCACTGTGTTTATATGTGTATTCCCAGTCATTTCCAGGATCCTTGTCTTCTTTTCCAAAAACATTTATTTCACCTTCATTGGTGAAGGATGTTTTCAATTGATAATTGATTCTGGGTTAACTCTTTTTTTCCCACCACTTTGTAGAGGAAGTTGCTGCCTTCTAGCTTGAGATAGCCACTGAGAAAGCCACAACTTTTTGAATAAAGCATGTAATACATCACATGCTAGCATCTCTAGTGTATGGGAGGAAATGACTATCTTTTCAACAAGTAGTCTGGGGATTGCAGACTATCCATGTATACAAATGTGACTTTACTCCTCTTTCACTCTACACACACACACACACACACACACACACACACACACACACACTTCTATTGTTCCTTTAAAGGAAGTCATGGTAGATGAATTCATCACATACCTGCACTAGTATTAGAGAAAACCCAAGAGATAGAGAAGGACATTGATGATTTGAGAAGAGAACATGAACATGAGTGACAGTCAATGGCACACCATGACACAATGGAATAAGTTTGATCAGGGACCTGCATTTCTAAGAGTTGATTTACATTTTCATTTTATGGTTATCAACATTGTTTTGGTTTTAGTTTTTGATTCAGTGTCTCACTATGTAACTCAGAGTAGTCTGGAACTTGCATCCCCTTGCCTGTGCCTGCCAAAAGTGTGTGCCACTGTTGCTGTTTCATTGGGGAAGAAAGAATTTATTTGGCATATTTTTCCAAGCCCTGGTTCATCACTGTCTATCACTAGAGGAAGTCAGGAAAGGAACACATGGCGAGAATCTGGAGGAAGGAACCATGGACTGTAGAGTGCTGCTTGTTCATAGGCTTACTCTTAGCTAGTATTTTTATATAACTCAGGAGTAGTATTACCCACAGTGGACTCAACCCTCCTATATGAATTAATAATCAAGGCTATCATGCACAGACATGTCCAAAGGCCAAACTCCTAATCTGATGTACACAATTTCTCACTGGAGGCTTTCCTGTCAATTGACACTGTGTCAGGCTGACAAACTAGGACAGCCACTATGTTTATGAGATTTCACTTTTAGAGGGAGCTTTTATAAAATGAAGAATATACGACATAGAGAGCTTGATGTTCTCTGCAACTAGGAGCCGGAGGGTGGGGGTGCTTCAGAAAAGAACATTTTCTAGAAGCCTCACTGTGGTCTAATGTGTACATGCAAGCCCGAAGACCTGAGTTCAAGCCCAGAACCTACATTGAAAAAAGGCAATTTGTGAACCCTGCTCTTGGAAGCTCAGCACAAAGGAGCTGGAAACATGGGCTCACTGGCCAGACAGCTTACCACATTTTGGGTTTTCAGGCTAGTGAAAGACTCTCCATCAGGAAAAAAAGTGGACAGCACCTGAGAAAATACACCCAAAATTGTCCTTGAACCTCTACCACATGTGTGCACATGCACCTGCACACATACGTGCATCTGATCACCTGGTGTCTGGGTTCTCATCCCTGGATACCCCTTGAAATCATATGTGGAGATCACACACATACACACACATACACACACACACACACACACACACACACACACACACACACACACACACACGAGTGTTCTGGTCCTTATGTCCAAAGGTTAATTTTATTAGCCTGCGAGGAAGTCCAGGTATCAGTGTTAAAAAATCAGGTGAGACCCATGAACCAAATTCCTGCTTCCTGACTCCTACTTGCAGTTACCCCACTGGTTTTGTTATGCAGAGGAGAGGGTTTCTTTCTCTGATCTTGACCTTAGCAGCCCGCCCTTCCTTCCTTCCTTCCTTCCTTCCTTCCTTCCTTCCTTCCTTCCTTCCTTCCTTCCTTCTTTTCTTCCTTCCTTCTTTTCTTCCTTCCTTCTTTTCTTCCTTCCTTCTTTTCTTCCTTCCTTCCTTCCTTCCTTCCTTCCTTCCTTCCTTCCTTCCCTCCTTCCTTTTTTTGCTCTTTAATGGGGAAAATTCACAAAGGACACAGTAGTAGATCAACTAGTCAAGGGTATTATCAGAGCAAGAGAGGAATCAAAGAAGAAATCTGGCCAAACCAAGAAGCAGTTGCCCAGATTCTGGCAGGTATGGGGCCTAAATTTCTCTTCTCTGTCCATCCCTTCTTTAAGCTTTGCTTCTAAGAAAGGAGTGCACTTTTCTCAGCAGCCCAGCTTACTCAGAATTCAGTCTGTTTTAAGTAGATGTATAAGATTAAAGAATGTGTATAGGGGTTTAAGAAAAAGCTGAAGTATGCCAGGGATGGGGTGCATGCCTGTGATAGCGGCACGCTAGAGGCATAGGCAGATCACTTCTGAGTTTGAGACCAGCCTTGGATATAGAAAGAATTCCAGGACAGCCAGGAAAACCTGAAAAGAAAAGAGAGACCTGGTTAATAAAAAAGAAGAGAAGAGAAGAAAAGAAAAGAGAAAAGAAAAAGGAGACAAGACAAGACAGGACAAAGCTAAAGTTAAAAGCTTACTAGGGAAAGGGTAAGAACAGTCTGGGCATGCTACCCTACAGAGGAAGTCTTGACTTGAGGTTGTTTTAATCTGTTCTTGTTAATATGGAAAACCTCAAGTCACATCCTGTTCTGAAGGTCCCAATCTGGCCCATCTAGAGTCTACCACTGCTATTAACTTTATATCTTGACCATCATTATTTTTATGCCATGAAAAGACCTTAAGCTGCCTACAAATTATTTTATGGCCTATCTTTGAGGTCTGTTGGTCTCTTCCAGAGCTCACCTTATGCTTCACAGTTTCATTGGCAATTACCATCACATTCCAAATGCTAGGTCTTATTGAGGCTTCTTCCTTCCAAACTATAGTAAAATGGAATCAGGGTGACGTCTAGTTCATATTCCATCTCATATTTGTTTCAGATCATGGTTACCCTCAGCTCCTCTGGGGACAGTAAACCAACTCTCAGAGAAGAAAGCAGACAGCAACAGCCTATACAGGCTTCCCAGCATCACGCTGACTCCAAAGACAAGATGATACAACAGTACATCAGTCACACAGTCACAGTGACTCTAGCCATCTGCAAGGATTCCCCCACCCCCACCCCCCGCTCATGTCCTGTGATGGTTTGTATATGCTTGGGCCAGGGAGTGGCACTATTTGGAGTGTGGCCTTGTTGCTATGGGGCTTTAATACCCTTGTCCTAGCTGCCTGGAAGTGAGTATTCTGCTAGCAGTCTTTAGATGAAGATGTAGAACTCTCACATCCTCCTGCACCATGCCTGCTTGGATGCTGCCATGTTCCTGCCTTTATGATACTGGACTGAACCTCTGAACCTGTGAATTAGCCCCAATTAAATGTTGTCCTTATAAGAGTTGCCTTGGTCATGGTGTCTGTTAACAGCTGTAAAACTCTAACTAAGACATGTCCCTAGTGTGTGTCAGCCAGCTGTATGTGCCTTTAGTGTTTTCAGGCCTGACACACAGTGATGCCCTTAAAACAGGAAGGGTCAACACAGCCTACTTGGACTGTCTGACTATGGCATGAGCTGGTCTGGCTATGGCAAACTCTGTAGCCATGTATATCTGTTGGGGCTGGTGGGGTAGGACACTGAACTGAGCGACTGCAATAGGGGATGGAGGCTTCAGTATGAGGAGGAGGCAGAGTCCTCAGACCTTAAACCTGAAAGGAAAGAATGAGGCTCCCATTGGGCCTGACAAGGAGCCTTGGGGCTGCTAAACATAGGAAAATGGTGTGCAGCAAGTCCCTTCTGGCCATGGAAAGGAGATGGTCCCAACATAGCAGGGTCTGTCATGTCCTCTGACTCCCAGGGGTGTCCATCCAGTACCCGGAAGTTGTCCAGAGTAGTAGGAGAGACCATGCCTGTGGTTTCTATCTCCACATGGCTAGTGAAGGCACTGGTGGACGATCAGTCTCTACTTCGGACAAACTCATTCATGATTCTCCAGCTCTGGTTTTCACTGTGGATAACCTGACTATGGTTGCCAAGAAACACATCAAAGCATCTCCTCGCTCTGACACAGGGTCTCGTTCTCACAGATCTGGCCCTCTTCCCCTTCTGAACACAGATAAGAAGAATCTAGGGTCCTCATTGTCCCCACTTCTGGGCCAGATGTACACAGTCCTTGTTGGGTGTCATACACACCTTCGACCACTAGATGTCAACAAAGATCCTGGCAGGATGCCTTTGTTCTTTCGAAGCTGGACGGACTTTTCCATACACAGGTAGACTTTGTCCTGGTCCACTGCATGAAATCAGGGCTGCAGACAAACTAGTGTCCCCATACTTTTTCTTCACCTCTCCTTCATACACTCCTCTCAGTATATAAAGTCTGGAAACCAGTATTTGGCTGGAGTCCAGACCCCACGTGGGATTTCCTGCCTTGACTTTCTGATCCCCTTTCAAATTAGAGTGGAGTGACTAGTTGCTATCCCCTAGGAAAAGAGCGATGAATGTGCCATGAATGTTTCTCGGTGTTCTGTATCTACTGCTTTCTCCACATGGTAACAGACTGGGGGGGGTCCTAGGTTGGCTCTTGACGTCACAATGACCAGGATTACAGGAGGTGTGTCTGAAGTCATGGGACATCTAAGTCGTTGTGTGACTTGAGAGCTAGTTACGCAGCCTCTCTGGGCCTTGGTCTCTTGTGTGCAACACTACTTATGTCATGGAGTCACTGTAATAGTGAAGTAAATAAGTAAATGTACAGACTATCGATGTGAAGAGTGTGTGTGTGTGTGTGTGTGTGTGTGTGTGTGTGTTTCTATGTAACAAAGGCTAACTAGTCCAGAATGGGTTAGTCTTACAGGTGGCTGTTAGTAGGCATTGTAACCTGAGCTTAGGTCTTCTGCAAGAGCAGCACACACTTGTAATGGCTGATTCTCTCCAGCACAATAGATTGATATTATTTTAATTTCACATGTATGGGTATTTTAGCTGCATGTATGTCTGAGCACATGTCCATAGAGGTCACAAGAGAGTGTTGGATCCCTTAGAACTGGAATAACAGGAAGTTGTGAGCTATCATCTTGTTTCAGGGAACTGAACTGAGGTACTCTGCAAGAGCCATTTCTCCAGGTGTGCCTCAACATATTTATTTTACTTTTTATGTTTTTATTTTTAATATTTTCCTATGTTTTGATCGTATTATTTCTTATCCTCCAACTCCTCTCAGATCCTCCCTCAACTCAACTCCATGTTCTTTCTCTGTTTTCAAACAAATTGTACATTTATAAGTAAAAAACAAAGAGATGGAGTCCTATTTAATTTGCCCAACTACTGAGCATGGAGCCTGTTCTGGGTTGTGTTTAATATGTCCAATGTCACTCCATTGAGAAAAATGGTTTTTCCCTCCTCAAGCAACTCATCAATCGCAAATAGCTACTTGGCTAGGTGTTGGACTTTGTGTCCACCCAACCCTCCTCCTTCAGGCTGGGATTTTATCTGGCTTGAGTGCATGCACATCCTGTGCCTGCTGCCTTGGTCTCTGTGAGTTCATGTGCCCATCAGCCTTTTTGGGTTTAGAAAATGATGGGTTTGTTTTTTTTTTTTTAATTTGTTTGTTTCTTTTTCTTTTTCTTTTTTTTTTTTTTAAGAGTTATCTACCACTTCTGGAGACCCAGGTTTCCCAGGTCATCACTATGATGGAATGGAACTTTCAGTGATGGAGCTGCTTTTAAATCATCCCTGTTTGTGTAACTCTCACCCAAACCTTGGTCCATTGTGTCTCCCCAGGAAAAGTATCACACAATACCACATGGATGGAAAGGCACAGTGCTGTTAATGGTGGCCATGGCATGTGATAGAGACTCTTGATGTGGCAATGGAAAGGATGCAATGCATACAGATTTGAACTAGAGGTTAAGTATAACCTTCAAAGGGCCCTGTCCTCATGATCTGCCTGCCATGCTCCAAAACCTCCCACAACAATATCAGCTTCTGGGGACTAGGTGATCAAACATAAGAGTCTGTGGGAGACACTGAACATTCTAACTTTACCAGCAACCCAAGGACACTAAAGGGAACTGAGAACAGCACCCATTGCCAGCGGCCAGCAGTTACCAAACAGATATGTTGGGTAGAACACCCAAGCCTGCTTGTTTTAGTAGTGGAGAATAATTAACCCCATGTAATCAGTTTGGTTCCAAGTCACCTAGAAAATCTAAGGAGTCAATCTCTTCCCACTAGAACCCAGGAAGTCACTCCTGGCCCGGAGGACTGGTTCCTTCCTGCCTGTACCTGAGCACTGAGCAGATCTTGGGGCCCAGCTCTAACCCCAGTAATAATACCCACCCCACACAGTTCTGATACAACCAAGATAATAGGAAAGACAGGCTCCAGTCAGAGACAGGGCAAGTAGCACTAAGGAGATCCAGATGGCGAAAGGCAAGAACAAGAACATAAGCATCAGTAACCCAGGGTAGTTGGCATCATTAGAACCTAGTTCTCCCACACAAGAAAGTCCTGAATTCCCCATATTACTAGGAAATCAAGATTCATATTTAAAATCACTTATAATGATGATGATAGAGGACTTTAAGAAGGACATAAATAACACTATCAAAGAATTTGAGGAGAACATAGGTAAACAGGTAGAAGCCCTTAAAGAGAAAGCACAAAAATCCCTTAAAGAATTACAAGAAAACACAACCAAACAGGTGAAGGAATTGAACAAAACCATCCAGGACATAAAAATGGAAGTAGAAACAATAAAGAAATCACAAAGAGATACTACCCTGGAGATAGAAAACCTAGGAAAGAAATCAGGAGTCATACATGCAAGCATCACAAACAGAATACGAAAGATAGAAGAGAGAATCTCAGGTGCAGAAGATATCATAGAAAATATTGACACAACTGTCAAAGAAAACACACAATACAAAAAGTTCTTAACACAAAACATCCAGGAAATTCAGGACACAATAAGACCAAACCTAAAAATAATAGGTATAGATGAGAGTGAAGATTCCCAACTTAAAGGGCCAATAAATATCTTCAACAAAATTATAGAAGAAAACTCCCCTAACCTAAAGAAAGAGATGCCCATAAACACACAAGAAGCCTATAGAAAGCCAAATAGACTAGACCAGAAAAGAATTACGTCCCGCCACAAAATAATCAAAACACCAAGTGCACAAAACAAAGAAAGAATATTAAATGCATTAAGGGAAAAAGGCCAAGTAACATATAAAGGCAGACCCATCAGAATTACACCAGACTTCTCACCAGATACTATAAAAGCTAGAAGATGCTGGACAGATGCCATAGAGACCCTAAGAGAACACAAATGCCAGCCCAGGCTACTATACCCAGCAAAACTCTCAATTACCATAGATGGAGAAACCAAGATATTCCATGACAAAACCAAATTTACACAATATCTTTCCACAAACCCAGCATTACAAAGGATAATAGTGGGAAAGCTCCAATACAAGGAGGGAAATTATACTCTAGAAAGATCAAGAAAGTAATCCTCTTCCAAAAAATCCAAAAGAAGATAGCCACACAAAGATAATTCCACCTCTAATAACAAAAATAACAGGAACCAACAATCACTGTTCCTTAATATCTCTTAACATCAATGGACTCAATTCCCCAATTAAAAGACATAGACTAATGGACTGGATACATAAATGGGACCCAGCATTTTGCTGCATATAGGAAACCCACCTCAGTGACAAAGACAGACTTTACCTTAGAGTAAAATCCTGGAAAACAATTTTTCAAGCAAATGGTCCTAAGAAACAAGCTGGAGTAGCCATTCTAAAATCTCCAGCCAGAGAACACAAAGGGAGGGACTCATGGCTTCACCTGTATAGGTAGTTGAGGGTGGCCTTGCCAGGCATCAGTGGAAGTGGTGCCTTGGTGCCTGAAAGTTTGGATTCCCTAATTTTGGGGAATTTGAGAGCAGGGAGGCAGGAATGGGAGGATGGTGGGAGCACACCCTCTTAGAAACTCCCAGAATTATATGGATTAGACATGACAGAGGCAGGCTGCCAGAAGACTAGATTCCAGAATTCAAACAAAAAATTATCTTGATACTAAAATTTGTTTTGAGAACTGTATATTGCAGGATACACAGCCTTGGTGTATCTACTCATCAAGCAAGCTGAGCAGACCTACTCAAACCTCTGATGTCCTGGAATTCCAGCTGGATGCAGTTAAGACACAGTGTCAGAGGCTTATCAATTTACTCTTCCCCCAACCCCTCTTCTAATATCTCAACACCCGTAATCAGCTTGAAGAAGTTAATGAAGAGTCGATGCCCCTATTTCCTGGGCTTGGGGACTAAGGTGGTTAATATTGGGCTGTCTTTCTAGGGAAAAGTAGTGGTTTTGTTGGAACAGGGAGGATTAGCTAGGATTTATTACATAGCCATAACCTATTGGTATAAATACATATAATTGCTATTAAGATGAAGTTATAATTTCTTAAATGGTTCAAAATTTACTTTCATTTCAAATTTAAGGTTTTCCTTGGTATGAGCTTCTTGTTACTCTAAAAGTGAAATTAATATTGTTACTGTCATAGGCATTGTGCCTATATAACACATTTAGGAATACAACGCTTAGACCTAGTTCTTCTTTAACTTTTTTTTAAAAAACTGATTTGAGATTGTTAGCCTCTGAGTTAAGGGCCTATAGCAAATTCGTGGCTCTAAGTTTATTATTAGGGTGTTTTCTATATTTTACTTAGAAATAGCTGAGTGGAGTTAACAGACAACAGTCCAGATTGCCTTACATGGATAGTTGGTTTTCAAAGCGTCAGAAGTCCACAGAATTGACGTTACAAACATTTCTGTATTAATGTTCATTTTGATTAGAGACCAGTCTGCTCCTGACAGCTTCCTGTCTTGGCTTCTAAGAAGAAATTGAACGTCTTTGGAGTTACTCCAGTTGTGCAGAGACAGCCACTAGGCAAGAATTGCCTCTTTTCATCTACAGACAAATTACTGTCCAGAAAAGGACACACTTGCAGAATAGTTGACTGATTGTATCTGCCAAGACAGAGTAATCAACCCTTAAGAATTCTGCATCACTAGGTCTGTCAGATGATCCTGGACCAGAAGGCTGAAGATCAGATGCTCCAACATTTTGTAATATAGGGACTGTCCAGGTGTTCAGCAGTCTGTATAAATTGGCTAAGTTTTAGAAGCTATGCTTCTAAATTATGCTTCCCATAATTTCAGTTAACTCAGTCATTTTGGATTTCTGATGGGGTTGAAGACTCATAGTCTCATAGCCAATCCTGGCTATTTACTTTGAGAGAAAAGATTTGAGAGGATGGTTTTCAGCTGACATTCCTTCTAAAGCCAAGAAAAAAGCCAGGTTCAAAACTAAGTCTTTTAGTCAGGAGAGATGACAGATGCTCCGGTTATTCAACAAAGTGATGGACTGGGTATTAGGTCTGTCTTGTACCTTATTGACACAAATTGGTATGGTCATGCTCTAATTGTATTTTGAGAGAAAAGTGTTATTTTAACAGGAAGGGTGATATGTAGGAGGAGCTAACGTGGGAGGAGTAAGGAGAGGAAGAGGAGGAGTAAGGAGAGGAGGAGCTAGGTGACGGTGGTGGGGGAACATGGAGGTGGATGCTCACGTGTCTCTGCCAGTCAAAGATAGTTGATATATCTAGGTTGGATATTGGGTTACACTTCTGATTGTATGGCCATCTTGTTATTGAGCATTACCAAACTTATAAAGCCTTTGATTACCATTTAAAAATGTATAAAAGTAAAAAGAGAAGGGGGGATGGGATAGGTTTTTTTGTTTTGTTTTTTGTTTTTTTTTTGGGGGGGAAGGGGAAATGGGGAAAGGGGATGGCATCCGAAATGTAAATAAAATATCCAATAAAATATATTTTTTAAAAAGTTCAATATCTAGAAAGTCTGTACAAATTAGAAAGGTTGAGTGTGGATGAAAGACATTGTATAGACCAGCAGGATGGATAGCCTTGATTAAGGTGATTTTTTTTTCATGGAATGTCACAGGATTTGGAACCTGGGAAACAACTTGAAAATTGCTGAATGTATATCTGATAAATAAGCTGTATAGATAGAATATTTGGGGGAAAGTAGTTAGAGTGTCATTATGTAGCTTTGACTGTCCCAGAACTTGCTATGTAGACAAGCTTGCCTGGAACTCATGGCAACTCTCTTGCCTCTGCCTCCTGTGAATGCTGGACTGCTACACAAGGTACAGCTCTGGTTGTGGTTCACTGGACTGTAACTTCATTGTTACAGCAGACACTTTCTCCAGTGTGTTTGGGCATAGAGGTGTGTACAACTAGAGAGGCAAAGCTTTAGAGAATTCTTTTAGCCCCTCCACCTCTGTCCAGTTCTCAATCTGACCCAACAAAAACATGTGACATTTTATAGAAAACCATTTTCTATACAGGGTCACTCTAAGAGCTATTCTAAACTGGCATGTAAACATTTATTAAATTTTTTTTAAAAAAATAATAGCATTGGCAGTTTTGAGTATATAAAAAGTGGTTAGAATAAAACTTTATATTAAATGTTAATGGCATAGCAATCATATTTTCAGTTGGTAAAAGGATACGGTTCCTTTGATTTTATAAACAGTTTTTTTCTTGTTGGCACACTTTTCCTTTCAAGATAATTTTGTCTCCTCTAACATATTTTGTAACTAATAATTTTCAGTATCTATAATAATCTTATGTAATGAGAGGCAAAGTGTTTTGCTTATTCGTAGGGACTTAGAATAAAATGAAATATTTTTTATATTTTATATACTGGGTTTGGAGGCTACAGACAGGATGAATCCCCAGGTGGAGAGGTCCCCAGATGGCCCTTCCTTCAGTCTTTGCTCCATTTTTTGCCTCTGTCTTTCCTTTGGACATGGACATTTCTGGGTTAAAAACTTTGAGATGGGTGTGTGGCCCCATCTGGAAAGGAGACAGGAGGGTGAGAAAATAAGGGGGCAGTATCAGGTACTGGAGAGAACAGGAGAGAGACGTACTGAGGGTCAGGAAATTGCTAAGACTTTTAACATAAAGTGGTATTAAATTTTGTCAAAGGATTTTTTTGGCATCTAATGAGATGATCATGTATATTTTTCTTTCAGCTTATTCATATGGAGAATTACCTTGACTGATTTTTTTTGTATGTTAAACCATCCCAACACCCCTGAAAACAAGGTGAATTCTGTTTGATAATGGTGGATGATATTTTTGATGTGTTCTTGGATTTGGTTTGCATGTGTTTTATTGAGATTTTCCATCAATGTTCATAAGGGAAGGTGGTCTGTAATTCTCTTTTTTTTGTTGATATTGAGAGGACAATTCTAAAATTTTATGTAGAAAACAAATACAACAACAGCAGCACCACCACCAACAACAATGAAAAACCAGGATAGCTGAAAGAAAAATAAAAATAAAAACCTTCTGGAGGTATCATCATCCCTGATTTCAAGTTGTACTACTGAGCTATAGTAATAAAAATCTCATAGTATTAGCATAAAAACAAGTTGCTCAATGGAATTGAATTGAAGACCCAGAAATGAATCCACACACCTATGGAGTCCTGATTTTTGATAAAGAAGCCAGAAATACACAATGAAAAAAAGAAAGCATCTTCAACAAATGGTGCTGGTTTAACCTGATGACAGAATGTAGAAGTGTGCAAATTGATTCATCTCTATCACCTGCACAAAATTAAAGTCCAAGTGGATCAAGAACCTCTACATAAAGCTGGATACCCTGAACCTAATAGAGAAGAAAGTGTCACAGAACACAGAGAGATGGAATTGGTGCCTGCATGGATCCTTTACCTCTATGTTCTAGTGTCTTTGAAATGGAATGAGAAACCTGAACACCAGTCCATCCAGAAACCATCTGCCTACAATCTCTCCTGCTGAAGATGTACAGCAGCTATGGTTGGCACAAAACTCGTGGGAGTAACCAACCAATGTTTGATTTAACCTGAGCCCCATGCCACAAGAGGGAGCCCATGCCCTACATTGTTTGGATGACCAGGAACTTGAGACTGGATAGCCCAGAGACAGAGAATAGAACTAAACAAAACTGGTCTAAATGAACAAAGTCAATGAAATGATTCCCAATAATAGTCTTCTACACTCATAGATAGGAGGCTTGTACAGACAACATTGGAGAGACTTCTTCTGGCAGCAGATGGGAGCTGGTGCACCCACAGATAGACATTATGAGGAGAGTCTCTAAATCAGAGGTCTCCATTGGGTCCCTCGCCTCAGAGCTGGGAGAACCCCATGAAAGAAGGAATAGAAAAGATTGTAAGAATAAGAGGAGTAGCAAATTCTAATATCAAATAAAATTGATTTTCAACCAAAAGTAATCAAAAAAGATAAGGAAGGACACTACATACTCATCAAAGAAAAAACTTACCAAGATGAACTCTCGATTCTGAACATCTATGCCCCAAATGCAAAAACACCCACATACATAAAAGAAACTTTACTAAAGCTTAATGCATACATTGCACCTCACACAATAATAGTAGGGGGCTTCAACACCCCACTCTCAGCAATTGAGAGATCATGGAAACAAAAATTAAACTGAGACACAATGAAACTAACAGAAGTTATGAACCAAATGGACTTAACTGATATCTATAGAACATTTCATCCTAAAACAAAAGAATATACCTTTTTCTCAGCACCTCATGGTACCTTCTCCAAAATAGACCATATAATTGGTTACAAAACCGGCCTCAACAGATACAAAAAGATTGAAATAATCCCTTGAACCCTATCAGACCACCATGGACTAAGGCTGGTCTTTAATAATGACAAAAACAATGGAAAGCCCACATACACGTGGAAACCGAACAACGCTCTACTCAATGATGACTTGGTAAAGGAAGAAGTAAAGAAAGAAATTAAAGACTTTTTAGAATTTAATAAAAAGGAGGACACATCATAGCAAAACCTGTGGGATTCCATGAAAGCAGTACTAAGAGGAAAACTCATAGCTCTAAGTGCTTACAAAAAAAAAAAAATCTGGAGAGAGCATACATTAACAACTTGACAGCACACCTGAAAGTGTTAGAACAAAAAGAAGCAAATATACCCAAGAGGAGTAGACGTCAGGAAATAACCAAACTCAGAGCTGAAATCGACCAAGTAGAAACAGAAAGAACTATACAAAATATCAACAAAACTAGGAGCTGGTTCTTCGAGAAAATCTATAATATAGATAAACCCTTAGCCAGACTAACCAAAGGGCACAGACACAGTATCCAAACTAATAAAATTAGATTTGAAAAGGGAGACAACAACAGAAACTGAGGAAATTTTAAAAATCATCAGATCCTACTACAAAGGCCTATACTCAACAAAACTGGAAAATCTGGATGAAATGGACAATTTTCTAGACAGATACCAGGTACCAAAGTTAAACAATGAGCAGATAAACCATCTAAACAGTACCATAACCCTTAAAGAAATAGAAGCAGTCATTAAAAGTCTCCCCACCAAAAGAACTCCAGGACCAGATGATTTTAGTGCAGAATTCTATCAGACCTTCCAGGAAGACCTAATACAAATTCTCTTCAAACTATTCCACAAAATAGAAACAGAAGGAACAATACCCAATTCTTTCTATGAAGCTACAATTAAGCTCATACCTAAACCTCACAAAGACCCAACAAAGAAAGAGAACTACAGACCAATCTCACTTATGAATACTGATGCAAAAATACTCATTAAATTCTCACAAACTGAATCCAACAACACATCAAAACAATCATCCATCATGATCAAGTAGGCTTTGTCCCAGGAATGCAGGGATGGTTCAATATTCAGAAATACATGAATGTAATCCACTACATAAATAAACTCAAAGAAAAAAACCACATGGTCATCTCACTAGATGCTGAGAAAGCCTTTGACAAAATTCAACATCGCCTCATGTTAAAAGTCTTGGAAAAATCAGGAATTCAAGGCACATACCTAAACATAGTAAAAGCAATATACAGCAAGCCAGTAGCCAACATCAAACTAAATGGAGTGAACCTTGAAGCAATCCCACTAAGATCAGGGACTAACTAGACAAGGCTGCCCACTCTCACCCTACCTATTCAATATAGTACTGGAAGTCCTAGCCAGAGCGATTAGACAACAAAAGGAAGTCAAAGGGATACAAATAGGAAAAGAAGAAGTCAAAATTTCACTATTTGCAGATGATATGATAGTATACTTAAGTGACCCTAAAACTTCCACCAGAGAACTCCTAAACCTGATAAACAACTTTAGCAATGTGACTGGATATAAAATCAACTCAAACAAACCAGTAGCCTTCCTCTACTCAAAAGATAAACAGGCTGAAAAAGAAATGAGGGAAATGACACCCTTCACAATAGTTACAAATAAGATAAAATATCTTGGAGTGAATCTAACCAAGCAAGTGAAAGACCAGTATGACAAGATCTTCAAGTCTCTGAAGAAAGAAATTGAAGATCTCAGAAGATGGAAAGATCTCCCATGCTCCTGGATTGGCAAGATTAACTTAGTAAAAATGGCCATCTTGGCAAAAGTAATCCACAGGTTCAGTGCAATCCCCATCAAAATTCCAAAGCAATTCTTTATAGAGATAGAAAGAGCAATTTGCAAATTCATTCGGAATAACAAAAAACCCAGGATAGAGAGAACCATTCTCAACAATAAAAGAATTTCTGGGGAAATGACCATCCCTGACCTCAAACTGTACTACAGAGCAGTAGTGATAAAAACTGCATGGTATTGGTACAGAGACAGGCAGGGAGATCAATGGAATATAATTGAAGATCCAAAAATGAACCCACATGTGGGGAGCCGACAGAAGGGGGCTATCATCCTTGCAGCCATCTTGAGCCATATACCCTGACAAGAGGCTTGATTACATTAGCCTACAACAGCTGAGCACACTCTGATAACATCTTGGTTTAGATACCCAGGATCTTTCCTTGGGTGTGTGAGACTTAAAGGTGGGTGACTTAAGGGCATGACTTAGAGATCAGATTTAGAGACAAGGCCTAAGGGCATGACTTAAAGGTGTGACTTAGAGGCGTGGCTTAGAAGTGAGACATATAAAAGGCGAGAGGCAGATAGAAGAAAGCAGCAGATTATTAGGCACTCGGAAGTACAATTTGGAGTTAGTTATTAGACATTAGACAGTACAACTTGGAACTAGGAATTAGGTTTGACAGTACAACTTAGAGTACAACTTGGAGTAGGAATTAGGCATTAGGACAGTACAACTTAGAGTAGAAATTTGGCATTGAGAAAGAAGATACTTGGAACTTGGAGGCATTAGGGACTAGGAACTAGGGACTAGGAACTCAAGACTTGGGATTTGGACTAGGAAGAGAGACTGAAGAATAAATGGGATTGAATCACACTCTGTCTGGTCTCCATTCTTCACATCTGTCCTCACTCTCTCTCTTGCTGAACCCCAACCCACAGACTGGAGCAGCTTGGGGCAGTGTGGGCTCTAACAATTTAGCCTCCAAGGCTTTTGGCAGTGCAGGTTCCAACACTGATAGAACAGTCTGAGACATTTTGGCCCTGAAACGTGGGGTAGTGCAGTTCTCAACATTTCTGGCCCCCAAGCGTGGGGCAGCTCGGGCCGCAACACCCACACACCTATGGTCACTTGATCTTTAAAAAAGGAGCTAAAACCATCCAGTGGAAAAAGGGCAGCATTTTCAACAAATGGTGCTGGTTCAATGGAGGTCAGCGTGTAGAAGAATGCAAATCAATTCATTCTTATCCCCTTGTACAAAGCTCAAGTCCAGGTGGATAAAGAACCTTCACATAAAACCAGATACACTGAAACGAATAGAAGAGAAGGTGGGGAAGACCCTTGAATACATAGGCACAGGGTAAAAGTTTCTGAACAGAACACCAATGGCTTATGCTCTAAGATAAAGAATTGACAAATGGGACCTCATAAAATTGCAAAGCTTCTGTAAGGCAAAGGACACTGTCAATAAGACAAAACAGCAACCAACAGATTGGGAAAAGATCACTACCAATCCTAGATCCGACAGAGGGCTAATATCTAATATATACAAAAAACTCAAGCAATTAGACTCCAGACAACCAAATAACCCTATTAAAAATGGGGTACAGAGCTAAACAAGGAATTCTCAACTGAGGAAACTTGAATGGCCGAGAAGCACCTTAAGAAATGCTCAACATCCTTAGTCATCAGGGAAATGCAAATCAAAACAACACTGAGATACCACCTCAAACTAGTCAGAATGGCTAAGATCAAAAACTCAGGTGATAGTAGATGCTGGCGAGGATGTGGAGAAAGAGGAACACTCTTCCATTGTTGGTGGGATTGCAAGCTGGTACAACCACTCTGGAAATCAGTCTGGTGGTTGCTCTGAAAATTGGACATAGCCCTACCTGAGGACCCAGCTATACCACTCCTGGGCATATACCCAGAAGATGCTCCAACATATAACAAGGACAAATGCTCCACTATGTTCATAGCAGCCTAATTTATAATAGCCAGAAGCTGGAAAGAACCCAGATGTCCTTCAACAGAGGAATGGATACAAAAATGTGGTACATTTACACAATGGAGTATTACTCAGCTATTAAAAATAATGAATTGGAGAAATTCTTAGGTAAATGGATGGAATTAGAAAATATTATCCTGAGTGAGGTAACCCAACCATAAAAGAACACACATGGTATTTACTTGCTGATATGCAGATATTAGCCCCAAAACTTGAAATAGCCAAGATTTAACTAACTGACCACATGAAGCTCATGAAGAAGGAAGACCAAGTGTGCATGCCTCGGTCCTACTTGGAAGGAGTGACAGAATGCTCAAAGGAGCAAATATGGTGACAAGTATGGGATAGAAAGTCAAGGAGGGGCCATCTGGAGACCACTCTACCTTGGTACCCGTTCCATGTGCAGTCACCAAAGATAGATGCTGATATGGATGTCAGGAAGTGTATGCTGACAGGAACCTGATGCAGCTGTCTCCTCGAAGGTCTGCCAGAGTCTGACATATCCAGAGGTGGATGCTCGCAGCTACCCATTGATCTGATCAAGGGCTCCCAATGAAGAAGTTAGAGGACTGAAGGAGCTGAAAGGGTTGGTGGCCCCAAGAGAAGAGCAACAGTGGCAGCCAACCAGAGCTCTCCAGGGTCTAAACCACCAGCCTGGGAGCACAAAGGGAGGCACCCATGACTTCAGTTGTATACTTAGGGGAGGATGGCCTTGTAGGGCATGGGTGGGAGAGGAGATCCTTGGTCCCATGAAGGCTGAACACTGAGCGGGAAGGAATTCGAGGGTGGGGAGGGGGGAGTGGAGAGTAGGTGGGGGCACACCCTTGTGGAGGCAGGAGGGGGGATGGGATAGGGTGTTCCTGGGTGGTGGGGGCAATGGGGTGAGGGGATAAAATCTGAAATGTAAACATAATATCCAATAAAAAATATGAAAAAAAAATCCCTCCCCCCCTCCCCAATCAACTAAGCTGGGCTCATAAGTTCTCAGAGAGACTCAAGAGGCAAACAACAGGGCCTGCTTGGGTCTGCACCAGGTCCGCTGCATATATGTTATAGCTGTTTAGCTTGACGTTTTGTGGGATTCCTAACACTGAAATTGGGCATATGTCTGACTCTTCTGGATGCCATTGGGTTGCCTTGTCCAGCCCATGTATGAGGGATTTCATCTTGTCTTACTGTATTTTGTTTGGTTCTGCTTGGCTATCATCTCTTGGGGGACTGATATTTTCTGAAGAATAAAGGAGGGGAAGTGGATCTGGGGAAGGGAGAGGAGAACTGAGAGAAAGAAATAGCATTACAAAAATTGCAACAAGATATACAAGTGTTCAAGCCTCTTATCTCATGGCAGATATTTCATGTGTTCATTTTTTTAAAAGACAGGGTCTCTCTATGTAGTACTGACTCTTAGAGAATTCTCTGTGAAGAAGACTAGGCTGATCTTGAATTCACAGAGATCCTCATGCCTCTGCTTTCCAAGTGCTGGGATTAAAGGTGTGCACTACCATGCCCAGACATGTTCAATTTCAAAAGTATCTTTGGTTATGATTGAGTTATATGTGATTATCCTTATAGAAACAGTTAAAGTAACAAAACAGCATTATAAAATAGCTAAGAATTAAGTAGTCCACAAAAAGTTAAAACACAATCATTAATAGATTCCACAACTCAAGAGAAAGCAGCATAAAAAAGTAAAAAAAAAAAAAAAAATCCAACCAGATTTATAGAAACTAAAAGGAAAGTCAGTGGAATTCGACCTAACCAGAGAGCTGGTAACATCAAATATGGGTCCTATTGTGGATCTATTTCTAGTTTTTGGAGCACTCTCCAGACAGATTTGTAGAATGACTGTACTAATTTACACTCCCAGCCACAGTGTAAAAGAACCACCCTCCCTGCCATGCCAGCAATTTGGTATTCTTAATGATGGCCCTTTTGACTGGAACGAGATAGAATTGTTTTAAAAGTTTATGATTATGATCCCATCACCTTCTGATCTGCACCTCTACCTGCACTTGTGGCAGATCAGAGGGGAAAGGGGGCAGGATAATATATGGGGGAGGCAAGAGAGAAGCTCAGAGGCTCAAGAGAATGAATAGAAACATGCAGCTCCCAGGGGTGGAGGTGAACCTGTAGAAAGTCCCAGAGACCTGGGATGTAAGAGGTACTCAGGACTCAGTGTGGGTGAACTTAGCTGAAATGCCCAACAGCAGTGAGATAGACCCTGAAGAGCCCACCTCCAGTATTTAGTTAGATAGGGCCCCCAGTGGAAGGATGGGGACAGTAACCCATCTTCAAAAATTTTAACCCAGAATTGTTCCTATCTAAAAGAAATGCAGGGACAAAAATGGAGCAACAACTGAAGGAATTGCTGACCAGTGACCAGCCCAACTTGGGATCCATCTCATGGGTTGGCAGCAGCACTCCCTCCCTGACACTATTACTGATGCTATGCTATGACAGCAACCTGGCATGGCTGTCCTCTTCGAGGCTCTTCCAGCAGCTGACTGAGACAGATGCAGATACTTAACAACTAAGCATTTGGAATGAGATTGGGGAACCTTATGGAAGAGTTATGGGAAGGTTTGAAAGAGCTGAAAGGGATGGCAACCCCATAGGAAGATAGTTGTCAACTAACCTGTACTCCTGGGAGCTCCCAGAGACTAAACCACCAACCAAAAAACATAGAGGCTGGTCCCCAGCACATGTCTAGCAGAGGACTGACTGCCTTGTTTGAACCCAGTGGAAAACAATGTGCCTAGATGCCCCAAAGAAGGGGAAAGCCAGGGGGCCACCCTCTCTGAGGTAAAGGGGAGGGATGGGGAACTCTGAGAGGAGACCAGGAGGGTGCCAACATATTTTAAGTAAATAAAATAATTAATTAAAATTTTTTGAATTTTAAAATGGATTTAAGTGTTTTGCCTGTATATTTGTGTGCTACATGCACTCCTGTGGTGGGTGTCTAATCCACTGGAACTAGAGTTAAAGATGATTGTGAGTCACCTCCTGGTTGCTGGGAATAGAACCCAGGTCCTCTAAAAGAGCAGCTCTTAAGCACTGAGCCATCTGTCCAATCCTTACACAGAATTTTAAAGCTTTAAATCTCAGTTTTCCTCACAGCTAAGGATGTTGAACACTTTTTGAGAACTTTCTACTCAGTTCAAGAGCCCATTTTTGAGTGGGTTGTTTGTTCACTTGCTAGTTTTATGAGGTGTGTGTGTGTGTGTGTGTATTCTAGACATTAATCCTCCATCAGATGGGTAGCCAGCAAAGATTTTCTTTCATTCCTGTGGACTGCCCCTTTACTTCATTGACAGTTTTCTTCCCTATATAGGAATACTTTCATGATGAGATCCATTTGTCAGCTGTTGGTCTTAATCCTGTGAAAATCCTGTCCAGAAAGCCCACACTCATGCCTATAAGTTGCAGCACACCCTATACTTTATTCTCTAACAGTTTGGGAGCACCAGTTCTTATGTTAAGAGTTCACTTAGAGTTGAATTTTGTGCAAGGTGAGAGATAGGGGTCCAGTTTTTATGTACATTGAAATCAAAGATTTCAAATATATATTCTGGGCACTATTGTGTAAAGTCAGGCATAAACTGTATAAAAAATTTAAAGAATAAAATATATTATTCAAAATTAAAGGGATAAATAACCTATATAAAATATAGGATTGTCAGGTTGGAGCAAATCTAATTTCAGGTATGAAAAGCAAAAACTGCTTGAGAACAAAAGGATAAAATAATGACACACCATTTAAACACCAATCAAAAGAAAATTTGAGAAGTTTTATCAGTCTCAAATTAGGTTTATCTTGGATTCAAAATCAGTTTGTGGTATTTAAATAAATAATATGTCAAAAGCATAGAATCCAAAACGTTTTCTCGGTAGATTTTCAAAATAATTCACTAAAAAGTTTTTTAAAAACCCACGAAGAGGAAAAATGTATAATTATTGTTAGCATTTTCAGGACTATGCTGTCTCAAGAAGGCTTCAGATTACTAAAGACTTTTAAGACTTTACAGCACAATGCACTTGAAGTAACAGACATTCATAGAACACCTTGTCTAACAGCAAGAACACTTATCCTTCTCAAGTGCCCAGACAACAACCAAAATAGTCCATATCTGGGACCTTCAGATTGCTCTCAAGTAGGTTGAGTATTCTTGTTATACAGATAGTATTCTTTGAACACAATGACATTCCATTAGTGAGACATCTTCAATATCCAGCAACAGGAAAACAAAACAAGCAAGCAAGCAAGCAAACATGTACTTTGAGATAAAGAATATTTCCTCATTATAGAACATCAAGAGACTGGTAGGAAGAGAGACTGGAGTAGTATGCAGAAGACAGAAAACTGAGCTTAAAACACCAGCAGCTAGAGAAGCTCATCTTGGGTGCATATAGAAAAGTCCCAGTTGGTGCAGCTGTTACTTCCAGGAACTGGTTTGAGAAACTAAGATGATAAAATTCAACAGCCACAGCTGATGTGAAAGGTTAGCCAGTGTCCAAACATCATATTACTTAACTTACCTGTAAGTAGAAAATTTGGCAAAATCCCAGCGAGCTATCCCTAGTACTCCTGTACCCTCTTCACCGAGAGCAAGGGCAGTCTGAAGAAAACAATGGAAAAAGGAGGATTCGCACACGGCTTACAATGAATCTGAAATATTTTCTGCCAGATTAAATTGTTGGCCAGACTAAATCAAAGACCTGCACAGAATCTGCACAGGACTGCACAGGACTTCGTACACACACACACACACACACACACACACACACACACACACACACACACACAGACAGACAGAGAGAGAGAGAGAGAGAGAGAGAGAGAGAGAGAGAGAGAGAGGACATGAAGGTAAGAGGAATAATTATTGGTATACAGGGGTCCCACAGCAACAGGAGAGGAATAAGAGAAAATAATATTGAATGAGGTCACCATATATTCTATCTAACGATGTGCTTATAAAATAAATGTTTGAAAAATTATGAACCAAATAGAAATACTACATCATATGAAGTGTAAAAATACTGAAATGTCCTAGAATAGCAAACGCTTAGTACAAGGAAGAAACTAAAACGAACCCCTGATTTGGGGTAACGCTTCAGAGGTCATGACTTCTGGTAAAGAAAAAAAAAAGATAAGCATTTTCTCTTGAAGACTGGGTAGTGAAGAAGATATCTGGTAAAAGAAAAATTCAGGAATTAAAAGAGCAAAGCAAAGCAAAATAAAGCAGAAAATACAAACCATAGTAAGACCACTGCCCCAAGTAAAATTTCAAACACAAGTACAACTATGCTAGTAAATAAACAGAAGAGGGCGCCCTTGATCTACAGATGCTATAAATGAGCCTGAGTCAGTTGGATGATGGAGCAAAAGCACAGCTATTGATTCTAGGAGGAAAGGGAAAGTAAGCTCTTTTGTTGATGAAATTCTCGCCCCTGAAAAAAAAGCTGTAACAGTTAAGAAACAAAAACACTCCTGTGTATGTTTGCTTTTGTTATGGTAACAAAGGACCACCAGCCGACTGGCTGGAAACAACACAAAGTGATTTTGTGTTTTCAAGACAGGGACTCATTCTGTAGCCTAAGCTGGTTTCAAGGTTATTAAGTAGCACGCATTGTGGACCTGAACTCTCCAACAATACTCTTGCCTCTGCATTTCGAGTTCCGGGGTGACAGACATGAGCTATCATTTCCCAGCAGTACAAATGAGAGACAGAAAACTATCAAACATATACATGCATGTTGATGTTTAAATACGTACATTCAGAATAACACAAATGGGTTATGATAGAGTTATAGAAGTGAGCAGTCCAAAATGGGTAAAGTCAAAGAGATTATCACTTTTGGAGGCATTAATTAAAAATCCACTGCTTTTTTTTTTTTAATTGTAGCAGCTAAAAGTACCATGATCTCCTCTTCTACATCTTGAAAGGGTAATCAAATGTAAAAAGGGTAAGCTATTATACAGAACTGTGTTTGGCAGACTAGAATTAGAGATATTACTATGACAGATAGACAGACTGAATGATAGATGTGGAAAGAGATTCAGGTGTGTGTGTGTGTGTCTACATTACATTGTATGCATTGCTGAGTAAACATGTATTTCCTCCTCTCATTTGATGATTCTCCAGAGCAACTGGAAGCATTTTCACTGCAGTCATGGTGAATACATTTAGCACTCAGCTCTTAGCTTGAAAAAGCCATTTTCCACAACAGAGAATTAATTCTTCAGAGAAATGACTGGGAAAGTACGTGATGAACTTTGAACATCGTGTTCTGTGGAAAATATGAACTGGGCAAGGAACAAGGTAAAGGACAGAGGGTGCAGCTTGGGGTATGCACAATTGTCCAAATCAGGTCCAATTTGAGTATTAGTATAAATTATGGTAGTAACAAACCAGAACACATTCAAAAACAAGACTCCATTATGGTGAAATAAATTATTATAAAAGAGAAAACCCTGTTCCTTCCCATGGCTTATGAACAAAGGGTGTAGAAGGAATAATGGAGTCAGACAATGACTTTTGATAGGCATCATAGCAACAACCAATTTAAGCAAAACTGAAAATGAACCCTGGATGCTAACACTAAGAATAAGTCTCCAAAATTAGGCAATTAATTACACACTTTCAGAGTTTTCTACTATAGAATACCCTAGTAACCTTATACTAGAAACAAGAAGCCCAGTCACAACAAAAATAATAACAAAATTAATAGCAAAGATTGTCACATTTTGCCCCTTGATACAATGCCCTGGGAACGAATCATTTCGGTGATATTTCTGTAAAAGAAAGCAGAGCTGAAAATCATGAGGAAATGTCAAACAAACCCAAACTTTGGAACATTCTGCAAAATAGCTGCTATGCGCTCAGAATTATCAACATCATAAAAGAGCCAGCTTAATCCCAGTACTCATGAGCCAGCCTGGTCTACATACTGTGTTCAAGATCAGCCTATGCAAACCTGTTCCTTTTTTTTTTTTTTTTAAACCAACTAACCAACCAAAGGAAATCATGAAGGAAAGAGAAATCAATGAGCTATTCTGAATTAAAGGAGACCAAATGAAAGGGGTATGACAAATATAGACCAGATTCTTGAATTTTCAGTAAAGGACAGTGTTGAGATAATTTTACTATTTGAATAAGCTCTGTATATAAGCTATGCTGTGTTAATGTTATTTTCTTGGATTTTATACTTATGTTTTGATTATGATAGAGAATTAAGTTACCTTTTCAAAATAGAAACTGAAGTATTGTGTCTGCAACTTACTGTCAGTGAATCAGAAAGGTATAACAAATATATACACATACATATTGATATATAAGTACATACAAAAGAATAGTAACACAAATATAATAAACAACCCTTCAGCAGTCTTTTGGAAAGGGTGAAAGTAAACCTTTTGTACTGCACTTTTATTTTTGTCTTCTTCGTAAAAACGTTGTTATTATTATTTTGGAATTTGATACAATATATTTTAATCATATCCTTTCCCTTCCTCTAACTCTTCCCACATCCTCCTCACTTCTCTACCCACCCAACTACTTGTTTTTTGTCTCTCTTTAAAAAAAACAAAACAGAACCCAAAACAAAGAGAGGTGCACGCATGTTTGGACATACACTCCCATGTATACACACACACACACACACACATACACACACACACACACACAGAGAGAGAGAGAGAGAGAGAGAGAGAGAGAGAGACAGAGAGAGAGAGACATGTGCACGCGCACCAAGAACAAAACAGAACAACAAAGAAACAAATTTTAAAAAGGAATCTAATTTATGCTGGTTCACTTCTCCTTCCCTGTAGAGGTTGATATACCCAGTGTCACTCCATTGAAAAAAACTGATTTCCCTCTCCTTGCAGCAATCAATTGCAAACAGCTACTTGGCTAGGGGCGGGACTTTGTGTCCCCTCCTCCTTCAAGCTGGGATTTCGTCTGGCTTGAGCTTGTGTGGATCCTGTGCCTGCTGTTATAGTCTGTGAGTTCATATGTCCATCAGCCATGCTGGGTCTGGAAAATGCTGTTTCCTTGAAGGCATATTTGTGTGTGTGTGTGTGTGTGTGTGTGTGTGTGTGTGTGTGTGTGTAGGCTTGAACTTGGTTCAGAAAGGGCTTTACAAGTTCATTCATCATGCTTAGTAAAGTGAAATTATTATACTTGGATAGTTTGATGGAGATTTTGCAAGAAATAAAATATAAAATATATATGCAGTCCCAACATGCCATGATAAAATATTGATACATACCACACAAAGGAAAAATTTTATCAGGGAGGAAGTAATGATGGCTAACTGGGCCCTTGCTACCTTAATCAAGTGTTCAGTATTGACATTGCTATTACTGAAGCAGAACCGAGCCATGTATGTACATCTTCATATTATGCAATAGGTAAAAGACAAAAACGTCCAAAGTGGGAAAAAGACAACCAGATGCAATCATGAGGTAAGAATATATGAACTCCAGTGGAGAGAGACCATCCTGGCAGTAACTGAGAGCCATGAAAAATGAAGACCGAGGAAGTGTTTCAAATTAAACAAGACAAAAAGGAAAGACCTCAGAACTAAATGATATGCATGAGCTCTGCGATTCCTTCAAAACAATTTTTGATACATTTAAAACGCGAATCTGCAAGCTTCCTGTCTTTCTCATGCTATGAAATTGTTTTTAGTTGCATTGAAATAGTATTGTTGCGGGGGGGGGGGGGCGTTGTGCCATATTCTTAGTCGGGTGTCATTTGCTTTCTTTTTAAAAGTGGGATCTTATCAAGCTGCTCAGAGTGGAATCAAATTCCAGGATATAAGAAATCCTCCTGCCTCAGCCATCCATACAGCTGGGTTTACAGTCAAGTTCCACCAAACCCAGCTTGGTGCCATTTCATGGAGGGATACCTTTATCTGAATTTTCAAAGTGTCCTTTTAATTGATCTACTAGAATTTCTGCCTCTACCTAGGTGCACAGAGCAAATTTAATTGACCTAAAATTAATTTTAAAATTTCAAGCTTCTATGTATAGCGTTGTATAAAATAGTTTCCTCTTTGTCCTAATACATTACTACTTATTATTTTTCAAAGAATTCTCAACTGTCTTTGTGATTCTTCTAAGTTTGAACTGTGCCTTACTCTATTGCCTGGCAGGGGAACCTGAGAGGGAAGAACTTCATCTTCCTTCCATGTGACCTCTCTCAAGAGGTTATGTCAGTGTCACCACATGAAAATGGGCTCAAGATTTCAAACACAGCAAGAAAGGAAATAAGCAGTGCCGAAACATTTGAAGTGCACTGTGTTTCTTTGGGCACCATTTGTTTAAGCCAGTACCATGGCCAATGAAATAGAATCTGTGTTTATGTTAGAGGTGCATCTATATTTCTTAGCCATACTAACCATGACTTTCTCAATGACTGGCAGTTTTGATTTCCTAACCAGTTCACCAAATTTCTAGCTAATGTCCAAGAATTGATGGATCTTAGAGGTAGCAGATATTTTATGTCTTTCCTCCATCAAATAGTTCCTTGGAATTCTGGTCACATAGGAGATGGTTACTGCCTTTCTGGGCTAATCCTGCTAAGTAAGGAAACAATGCATTATTCTTCCACATCTGCCTAAACCAGCATATGGTAATATGTAAGTGTAAACCAGTTCAATTCTCTGCTTACTTTACTAACTGGCCTTATAGGAAACTCTTCTTGAGGACCAAGGGGAAAGCAGTAGAATAAGTCCTACTGTGGCTGAGAGTACTTAGACCCATAAATCCACTCTTTCCTAAAAGAAAGAAAGAGACAAACTGGGAAAGGAAAATGGATTTAATGTACAGTTTGATCAAACCTGGGAGTGAAAGACTCCTACTCCCCCCCCCCCCACCTTTTCTGTGGCAGTGTCACAATGCTATAGAAAGGATGAAACAGGGCCTGAGACATGGTTCAGTGGTTAAGAACACTTGTTACTCTTCCAGAAGACTTGGGTTCAGTTCCCAGCATATACATGGCAGTTCACAACTGTCTGTAACTCCTGTCCCAGGGAATCTGATACCCCCTTCTGGCCTCTGTGGGTACTGTGCACATGTGGTACACAGACATACTTGCAGGTCAAACACTCCTACACATAAAATATAAAATAAAGAAGAAACAAAGACCAGAAAATATGATTATGTTAATTTAAGTTATTGAAACTATTTGTACTGTCTTTCTGGAAGGGGAGTTTTTCTCTGACACCAGGGCTTTAGCTTTTTCCTTTTCTCAGCATGAGACTCCTGAAAAAAATTAATTTTTTGGCATCTATTGTTTCAATAGTTTGATAGCCAAAGGGAATGGAAGTGACCCTTGTTAGAGTGTTCCTTTGTGACGAATCCTTTCTGTCACCTGACTCTTAGTGTCTTACACAGTGTCTAAAGGGGAACACTTCCTAAAGAGGTACAAGAGAGGGTAATGCGTGTGTGTGTTTTGTCAAAATGCATTATATACATGTATGAGAATGTCATAAAACATATTTGCTATATAAATATGATATATGCTAGTAAAACCTCAGAAGCAATTATAAGAATGATATCCGATGAAGGGTTTGCATAGTAGAAATTTGAGTCATCTTACATAATTTATTAATATCTTCTATACTTATCCAGTTCTGTTCCTGTGTATAGTTTTCATTTTGTGATAGTATGCTGCTACATGGATCCAATTGGAGGACTTGCTGGATTCACAGTAACCATTTTCTGATGAGGAATTTGGGTTAGTTAGTTATTTAGCATTTCTTTTGTTTCCTGAGACAGGATCTCATGCAACCCAGACTGGCCTTGAACTTGCTATATAGCTGGAGATGGCTTTGAAATAATGATTGTTTTGTATGTGCCCAAGTGGTGGGGTCACAGAGGAGTGCCACCATGCCCATCTCAGTATTTTACCTTTTTATATTCAGTCTTGAATAGGGCACAGGAGAAGTTCTTTTTGCTAATCAACAGTTGTTCACAAACCCCTCTCACTACTCCTCCCAGATTCACTGGACCTCCTAATCCACCCAGTGTCTTGTCCTTTATTTAAAACCCCATGGAGTCCAATTTGTGTTGGCCAAGTGTTCTTCGATGTGTGGTCTTCCAACTGAAGTATGGATGACCTATTAGGAGTCATATCCTTAATTAAATCAACTCTCTTTCAGAATCTATTGCCCATAGTTCCATGGTTAGGGGTAGGATTTCATGCCCTATCCACATGCTGAGAGTTTGTCTGGCTTGAGTTCATAAGTGCAACTGCCATGTTGTGTCTAGAAAATACTGTTTTGTTGTAGCCATCTACTTCTTTTGGCTCTTATAGGGATCAGGCCCCCCCATTCCATGATGCTCCATGAACTTTGGTGAGAGGGTGTCATATAGACGCCCATTTATGGATGAGTATTTTATAGTCTCTTATAATGGGACACACTGATAAATTGTGTTTCCTTATGTTAATTGCCATCTACTGCAAGATCTACAGAGAATCACAGCTGATCAGAGTCCAGAGAATGGGTAATTTAGTAATGTTCAGCCCTAAAATGAACATCTATATCACACCCCTCCACACATGGCTCAGGGACCATCATGGAAGAAGGGGCAGAAAGATCCTAAGAGACAGAAGTTGTGGGGCATTGCTACAAGAGAGTGTCTTCTGGTCATGTCAAGGCCATTGCCCTCAGGAACTCACAGAAGCTCTGGCATACTTAAAATTGCAGTACAGATGGAGGGGAGCTCAGGAAACCCCACCCCTATCTGAGGAGCTTTGGCAGTTGAAGGATGCTGGGGTTTGGTACAATCTGTTTTCTTAATGAAAGAGACCCCTGGTTGGTTGCCTATGTACTCTCCGGTGGAAGGTCTGAAATCTGTGCACAGAAAACACCACCAATTGAGTTATATAAAATAAGGACATAAACATTGGAGGGGAACCAAGAGGCATTCATTACATCCATATCTGAAGCTCTCAAACAATGGACTAAAATTTAAACAAACAAAACATAGAAGAGAGGGCATGGAGAATGAGTCCCCCCCTTCATGTCCTCCACTACAAGCTCATATATGGCTCCGTACTACCTGACTGTAGAATGCAGCACTTTTCATGGAGGTAGGAGACTTGGCAAGTGAGGGAGGGGGCAATGGCCATCAGTGTGGACCAGCGTTTGGATATACCTGTCCTACTGCCTGAACTTACCCAGATTCAGCCATGAAGGCAGGCCCTTCACACATCTTCAGAGCAGCTTGTCACCATAAGTTTAGCTGTACCTTCCTACCCCCTGTATTCTAAAAGCTCCCTTTGCTTCCACCCAAGTCATGTAATGATCCAAGCCCTGGACGAGACTTGCTGAGAGACCTGGGTTTTCATTCCCACATATGGTTTTACAGCCGCAACACTGTATCCAAAGTAATGAGATGGATTAGAGTAGCCAGGCCCCTCAACATAGCTTCTTCCCCTTTCCAAATACTGAGGACACTCTGTTCTCTTTGCCTGGCCTGAGAAGTCTCACACAGCTGGAAGCTACTCATCACAAAATTAAAGATTTCAGAGAAAATATTATCTGGAACTCCTCTCCTTCATCTTTTTTCTTTTTTCATTTTTAAAATAGAATCTCTGCCTGGTTACACTCCTACCCCATCCCCACCCAAGCCCAGAGTCAAGTGGAATGAATGCAGAGAAGTTGTCCTGTTTTCTGAGCAGTGAAGAAATGGGAAATTCAATATGTGTTTACAATGACAGCAAAGTTAAAATAGCTCATCTCACGCTACATTGCCAAATGAAGGATAACAGAGACGTAAACATTGTCCTTAGAAAGATTCTTTTAGAGGAAAAGTATGAATCGAGTCATTTACTGAAGCAATGTTTGAACAGATGGTGTGATTAACAGCTAACATGTAAGCCATCTTGGGAGTTTATGGAAAAGTAAACAAGGGGAGCTAACAAGAAATCACTGTATTCCCCCAAAGCTTCTTTCATTCATTTCACCAGGAAAATTGGAAAGTGTGTGTTTTGCAGGACTGCATTTCCTTGGGGGAAGTTCAGTGTGAGCTGAGCAGAGGGTCTCTTTATAGCAAGTCCTCATAGATGCAGAACTGAGCTTTGAACTGACCACTCAAACTGACCAGTTCTTAGAAGCCTGGTCCTTCTACATATATGACCCTTCTCCCTTAAGCACCACAGCTTTTCTATCTTTAAAATATGGCTGTAGTTAGAAACTCACTTTCTAATGGATACTCAGGGCAGTCCAAGTGACTCTCAAAAACAATACAGATTGTCATTGTTGCCTCTTAGGGGTTGTGAGCAAATCTCTATTGCTCAAGACAGTGTGACCTTAGAACCTTAAGTCAGATGATTCTAGCTGGATCTGACCTGAAATCTTCTCTCTTGTAGTTTAGCATCCATGGTTCCAGAAAATACTATGAAAGATGCCAAGGGAGAGAAGCAATTAACAGTTTTATCCAGATGCAACACCTATGAACCATAACAATTACTAACATATGATATGTATGGAGCTCATGTGTTGATGGCATCCAACATCTGTCTAATAGGCTTAAGGCTCACTCAACAGGAAGGAAATCATTCCAGCTGCTGGAAATGGAACCAGCTTCCAAGAACTAGTAAAGTAGGTATAGCTACCACCACTTATCAAAGAAGGCTCTTTTATAGTAACTGGAGTGTAATAGAAAACCACAACTAAACACAATATAGACATCAACAGATCGTGGCCAACCCAACCCCAATGAATACATCTATATTACAGCTTCTGCATATATGATTCAGGGAACTCAAGGAAAAGGGCTCAGAAAGATTGTCAGAGGCAGAATACCGGGAAGTCTGCTGTAAAGCAGTGTCTGCTAAAAAATGGCTATAGAAATAAGTCTGGGACAATGGCAGCCTCAGTGGACATATTAACATGGAAGGTGGAAATTTTTGCAAGGTTACACTCCTAGACAAAGGAATGCAGACAACTAATGGCAGCTGGGAGAAGAAGAATTAGCCTTTTCCAAGGATGAGCCCCTGTATTGGTTGTTCAATACAGAGTGGTCAGCCCTGAACATATACATAGAAACAACAAAACAATGCATATATGTACATATATGCAACAATAATACATATAACATATATATGTATATAAGTATACATATATATAACAATAATAATCAAAGAAAAGGAGACTATCAACTTGTGAATGGTAGGGTGGGTTATGAGAGGAATTTCAGGAAGGGTAGCTTTGAGGGTTCTGAAGAGAGAAAAGGGAGAAGGGAAAGTGATGTTAGTCTACTTCAATTAAAACCATTTGATTTCATTCTTGGTTTCTTCTTTGACCCATACAACATTCAGTGATGAGTTGTTTACTGTCTGGGGATTTTTGTATTCTGTAGAGATTTGTTTGCTGTCAATTTTATGTTTTATTGCATTGAGGTCAGATAGGAAATGGAGTGATGACTTGTCTATTGGAGGAAGTGGAGTGTTAAAATCACCTTCTGTTGACGGATTGATGTTAATCTGTGTCTCATAATTCAGTAGTAGGTTTTATTTATTTATTTATTTATTTATTTATTTATTTATTTATTTATTATGAAATTGGGTGCCTCCGAGTTTGGTGCATACGTTTTTAGGATGGTAATCTCTCCTTGGTTAACTATTCTCTCGATTGAAATGAAGTGTCCCTCTTCATCTGATTAGTTTTAATTTGAAGTCTATTTTGTCAGATATTAGAATATAACAAGGATGGATGTGGCAACCCAGTAGGAGGAAAACAGTCCACAAAGCAGGCAAGAGTCAGAAACACTGCACTCCACACCCCCACTCTCAGTGTTAGGAGTCCCATAAGAACACCTGACTACACAAACATAAGGTATATGCAGAGGACCTAGCTCAGACCCACAGAGGGTCTGTGTTTGTCATTTTAGTTTCTCTGAGCCCCCGTGAGTCCTGCTTAGTTGATTCTGTGGGCCATCTTCTCATGGTGTCCTCAACCCTTCTGGCTCCTACAACCCTTCCTCCTCCTCTTCTTTGGGGTTTCCCTCATTCTGCTTAATGTTCTGATGTGGGTCTCTGCATCTGCATTGGTTGCCAGACGACACCTAGGCTAGGTGTTAAAGGACAATCATGTTATAATCCACAGACTCAGATGATAACTGGGCTAGGCACCAATCTATAACTCTAGCAGAATATCATTAGGGATCTTTTTTGCCAGTCTTGTTTGGTCATATCCTGGGTCTCTGGGGGCTGTCCTGCTTCTGGTTCCTGGCCATCCAGTGTCAGTCTGGATGCTGACTTGCTCTTTTGGCATGGGTCACAACTTGGACCAGTCATGAGTTGGCCACTCCCACAAGTTCTGGATCAAAATTGCTCCAGCAAGTCTTGTAGGTAGGACAGATTGTAGGTCCAAGGTTTTGTGGCTGGGTTGATGTCCCAGTCTCACAGCTAGGAGCTTATTCCAGTTGCAGAAGATGGCCAGTTTGGGCTCTACTTCCTCCATTACTATGAGATTCCACTAGGGTCACTCTCTTAGATTCAAGGGTGTTACTACTGTACTAGGTTTCTATTTCATCCCCCAAGTGCCCCTCAATTCCATTAATCTCATCCAGTACTCTCTACCTCTGTCTCTTTAGCCCCCTCCTCATTTCTCCTGATCCCATCCTGATCCACAAAATCTATTCTATTTCCCTTCCTAGGGAGATCCATGAGTCCCCTCTTGATTGCCTTCTTGTAATTTAGACTCTCTGGGTCTATGGATTTTAACATGATTGTCCTTTATTTAATAGCTAATATACACTTAAAAGAGAGTAGATACCATGCTTGTCTTTCTGTGTCTGGGTTACCCTACTCAGTACAATATTTTCTTTTTTCTTTTTTTGGTTTTTTCAAGACAGGGTTTCTCTGTGTAGCCTTGGCGGACCTGGAACTCACTCTGTAGACCAGGCTGGCCTCAAACTCAGAAATCCGCCTTCCTCTGCCTCCCAAGTGCTGGGATTAAAGGCGTGCGCCACCACCGCCCGGCAGTACAATATTTTCTAGTTCCATCCATTTGCCTAAAAATTTAATGATGTCATTGTTTTTAACCAATGAGTAGCATTCCATTGTGTAGATGGACCATGTTTTCTTTATTCATTCTTCAGTTGAGGGACATCTAGATTGTTTCCAGTTTCTAGCTTATTATGAATAAAGCTGCAATGATCAGTGTTGAACAAGTATCCTTGTGGTAGGATGGACCATCCTTTGGGTACATGCCTGAGAATGGTATAGCTGGATCTTGAAGTAGATTTCCTAAAGAATTGCCATATTGATTTCCATAGTGGCTCTATCAGCTTGCATTCCCTTGTTCCACATTTTTACCTTCATGAGCTTGTGGTTTTGTCTTAGCCATTCTGACTGGTGTAAGATGGAATATAAAACCAGTTTTAGTTTACATTTGCTTGATAGCTGAGGATATTGAACATCTCTTTAAGTGTTTCTCAGCCATTTTTGACTCCTCTGTTGAGAATTACCTTTTAGATTTCCATCCCATTTTTAAATTGGATTGTTTCATTTGTTGATGTCTAGTTTCTTGAGTTGTTTATATATTTTGGATATTAGTCCTCAGTCAGATGTAGAGTTGGTAAAAATCTTTTCCCATTCCATAGGCTGACATTTTTTGTTCCATTGACAATGTCCTTTGCCTTACAGTTTTCCATGATGTCTCATTTATTAATTGTCTACCTTAGCGTCTGTGCTATTGTTGTTCTGTTTGGGAAGTTGTCTCCTATGCCAATATGTTCAAGGTTATTCCAAATTTTCTTTTCTATCAAGTACAGAGTATCTGGTTTTATGTTGAGGTGTTTGATCCACTTGACCTTGAGTTTTGTGCTGGATGATAGATATGGCTCTATCTGCATTCTTCTATATGCCAACATACAGTTAATCCAGCACTATTTGATGTAGCTACTTTCTTTTTTGTTCATTGTATATTTCTGGCTTCTTCAATAACCAGGTGTCTATAGATGTGTGGCTTTACATCATGGTCTTCAATTTGATTCCATTGATTCACTTGTCTCTTTTCATGCCATTACCATTCATTTTTATTACTATAGTAATATATTGAGTACATATAGTATATATAGTAATATTTTGAGTACAACTCAAAATCAGAGATAGTGACACTTCCAGATTTTTTTTATTATACAGGATTGTTTGAGCTATCCTTGATTCTTTTTCCATGTGAACTTGCATATTATTGGCACAAAGCAGACAAGCTCATCAGTGGCATAGACCTGAAGACCTAGACATAAATCTACATCCCTATGAACATCTTGGTGAGGTTGTGAAGCCAAGAACCTTTATATGTTGCTCTTCAGGATATCAACTAGTATATCTGCAATGGGAATCAGTAGGGAAGCTCCTCAAATGTGAAAAACACATTTGGAGTGATGGTCCAATGGTTCAGAGCACTTACTACCTTGCAGAGGACCCAAGTTTGATTTCCAGCACCCACATACATGTTGCCCACAATCACCTTTAAATACAGTTCCAGGGTATCTGACTCCCTCTTCTGGCTTCTGTGGTCACCAGGTACATGTGGTCTACATATATACACATAGACAAAACACTTCTACATAAAAATAAAATAAAAATAAATAAACCTTAAAACCCCCAAAATAAGACTGCCACACTATTCAGTTATCTAAAACATGAATTTATACTACTGATTGTTGATATTGTCTGCTTGATAGAAATTATAATAACCTGGATGTCTCTGATGGAAATTTTAGAGAGATTTAATTGAGATGTAAGGATTTGCCATGGGTGTGGGTGAACTCTTTCTATTTGCTAGTGTTTCAGAGCAAATACAAAGGAAAAATGAGCTGAATATTGGCTTTCATCATTTTATATAGCCTGACTGTGAATAAAATGTGACCAGATACTTCATGCTCCTGCTGTCACTTTTTCCAACCAGGATAGACTATACCCCCAAAACTATGAGATGAAAAGAACCCTTTCTCCTTTAAAAGTAGCTCTCTGCCCATTATTTTATCATACAATTAAAAAAGACAACTAGTATAATACTGAGTATTCTAATCCAACATACCAAAAAAATGTGCATACACTTTTAAGAAATTTTAATTTTTGCTATATGCTTCACAATAGGCTCTAGCCTAAAGGATAAAGAAAATGTGCTAAATATACAGTGTACCAGTTAGTTTAAATCAACTTAACACAAACTAGAGTCATTTGTGAACAGAGACTCTCAAATGAGAAAAAATGCCTCTATAATACTGGCCTATGGGAAAGACCAACAGATTCAACCAACCTGGATGCTTGGGGCTCACAGAGACAGAACCACCAACCAAAGGACATACAGGGCTGGACCTAGGCCGCCCTGCACATAAGTAGTATATGTGCAGCTTGGTCTTCATATGGGTCCCAAACAGCTGGAACTGGGGCTATCACAACAGCTATTGCCTGTCTGTGGGATCTGTTTCTCTAGCTCGGCTGTATTGTCTGGCCTCAGTGGGAGAGGATGGGCCTAATCTTGTAGAGACTTGAAGTGCCAGGGTGGAGAGATACCCAGGGGAGTCCCATCTGCTTAGAGAAGAAGGGGAGGAGGGATGAGGGAAAAGTTGTGGAAGGGAGTGACCAGAAGGTGGGCAATGAGTAGTATGCAAAGTGAATAAGTAAAAATAAATTAATTAATTAAAAAAGACTGGCCTGTGGGGCTGTCTCATCATTAGTGATTTATGGAGGAGGGCTTATCTTCTATAAGAAAGCAGGCTGAGCAAGCCACAAGGAGCAAGCAAGCCAGCATGACCTCTGCATCAGGACTGCTGACTCTAGGTTGCTCCCTTGAGTTATCTTCATTTCCCTGAATGATGGGCTATACACTATGAGAGAAAATAAGTTCTATCCTCTTCTTATTACTGTTGGTCACAATGTTTTACCACAGCAATGAACACCCAAACTAAGACATAAAAAAACGTAACTTTCAGCTACAATGAAAAATAAAGTTATCACTTCCATAGCAAAGTGGACAAAACTGCAGGTCGTTATGCTATATGAAGTAAGCTACACTAAAAAATTATGTTCAGAATCTCTCTGTCTCTGTTTGTCTTGCTGTCTATCTCTCTGTCTCTGTCTTTCTCTATGTGTAGGATATGAAATTAAAATAGGTACTATGAGATGGGAGGATGATATCTGAAGGGAGAGTGGCAGGGTCCACATGATAGTAACGTACTTAATGACACAAAAGCAGAAGGCACTAGTTGGAGGGATGAAATAGTGATGGAAGGTTGGGAAAGCAGCGTTGTAAATAAGAACAAAATATAATTATATATGTGTATGAAAACATAATGAAACTTCTGACTTTGTATCCCAACTAAAATGAAATTAAGTTAAAACTGACTAGTTGAACCATAATTAAATAAAGCTTTTGCTGATGAACCACACATTTGGTTACAGGACATAGAAAAATTAATCTAGAACAAAGTTGGAATCATCTTTTTAATAGCCAGCATTCTTAATGTCAAAAGGTTCTATGAAGGCAGCAGGAGAAGAAAATGATTTTGCCCAGCTGTAAGCTAAGATTCTAAGAACCCTGTGAACTACAATAACACACTTCCAGAAAGATATGTTCTCTGATGCCATAGTGGCATAGTGCCATTGGAGTAGCTGACAACTGTCTGATTGAATCTGCTTAGCTGAAGAAATACATGCCAGGTAATTTAAACCTGGACAAATTATGGCCAGGAGGCCATAGTTGCCAGGGAGAAACCCTATATTATTTTGCTATACGGACATGATGTCAAACTGTCTCCAAAATACTTATGTTTGTACCCCTAGATTAGTGCTTCTCTCAGCCTTTGTCAGAGAAGTTTCCACTTGCTGTGGTAAGGGTTAATGCAAAAACTCAAAACAGATTAATGCAGAGAAAATATCTTGTGAAGTATGTGGAAGCATCACCTGTCAATAAAAAAGCTGCTGGCCTATTAGCATAGGCAGGAAATAGGAGGTGGGAGTTCCAGCAGGAAGAAAAGATTCTGGGATAGAGTCAGGCAGGGGAGAAGATTCCCCAAATTTCCAAGGTATGTTGTAGCATGAACCTGAGGAGATATAACTAACCATGTGGCAGGACTTAAAGTAAATGAGGTAATTGAGTTACAAGCTAGCAATAACAAGTCAATTCTTTTTGCCTAGTAAATTATTCATAAATAATTAAGTCTCAGAGTCATTTATTTTGGGAACTGGGGCATCAGTGGAAAAGCCCAGTTACAGGTCAAAGTGCTGAGAATAAGGGACATTTGTGTGCTCATCCCTAAATGGAACATCTGTATCATACACTTCAAAGCTCATGGAACATCGTGGCAGAAGGGATGGAAAAAATGTTAAGAGCCCAAAGATGTGGAAGAGTGCTGTGGGATGCTGTTTTCTGCACATGACAAAGACGATGAACCCATTAACTCACAGAAACATTGGCTACCTGAACAAGGTCAGGCCTATCAATATTCCATCACTGACTAGGGAGGGGCTTATAAATCCCCACATGTCTCTGAGGACCCATAAGGAGATTTTGGTTTTGGGGAGATGGAGGAGCCATACAACTCAGTGGTGTGGCCACTGGTAATTTTTCTTTTCTCTAGTAGACAAAAACTGCTATCCAGGCTCAGATAAGTAACCCCAATTAAACTTAGTGGGTAAATAAAACAGACATCAAAGTTCAGGAGAAAATGAAGAAGAAGAAGGAGGAGGAGGAGGAAGAGGAGGAAGAGGAAGAGGAAGAGGAAGAGGAGGAAGAGCAGGAGAGATTTATTGAGTGGTAAGAAACAGTGTTATGGATGGTGTACTACTGAAGTATATTGTATAAATAAATATTTGTGAAATGATGAAAAAGTAAATTAAAAAGGCAAGTAATCCAGAGACAAATAAATGATTAATTGATTATAATGCTCAAACAGAAATTGAAATACACAATCCTTGACAAAAGAGGTAATTAATAATTATTAAAAGAATATAATATGTTAATATCACATAAACAAGAGAAATTAATGAAAGATAAATGACTCTGGAATTATGCTCATGTATTTATAGTGACCTCCAATTTTGAAAAGGTCACATTCCATTCAATGGTCCAATGATACCTTTAGTGGCTAATGGTGCCAAAAAATTCATAGTCATATGCAGCAAAAAGAGCTTCAGTTTACCTTTTGCCTTGTGTAAAATTAATTGCTTGTAGATTAAAATTATTATCTACCATTAATAATATTCTAAAAAACAACATTGGAAAAATCTCTGTGATCTTGGTTTAAGGAAAACATTTTTTAAATGTAACAAAAATCCATAAAAATCCATAAAAAATAAACTGATTAACTGAAGTTTTTTTTTTGAGACAGGGTTTCTCTGTATAACCCTGGCTGTCCTGGAACTCACTCTCTAGACCAGGCTGGCCTCGAACTCAGAAATCCGCCTGCCTCTGCCTCCCAAGTGCTGGGATTAAAGGCATGCGCCACCACTGCCCGGTTTAACTGAACTTCATCAAAGCTATAAACTTCTGTTTGCAGGACATGCAAACAAGAGACCAGAAGAAAGATATTGTGATGTTACAACATTTATATCCTGACTATATAAGGCTTCATATATGGATGTCCGGAATATATAAATTGGATTTAATTAATCTGATTTTTTGAATTGGCTGTGATATGTGCATAAACATTTCACCCATGAAGACATTGAATGGAAGGCAATAAGCATATAAAAATATGCTCAGAGTCATTCTTTATTGGGGAAATGAAAGTTACAAACATTGAATGTGTGTTCCATCACACACCCGTTCCATCTGCTAAAACTGACAAAACTATGTCAAAGGTTGGCAAGAACGTGGTCCAACTGGAATCCTCATGTACTGTCTGTGGAAATGTAAAATGTCAAAGCTTTGGAACACCAGGAGTCTTTTAAAATTTAAATATCTGTTTGCCATATAATCCAGACATTTTATACCTGTTTTCATCCAAGAAAAGTAAAAGTATATATTCCTGCAGTGATTTGTACACAAATATTTGTATCAGCTTCCCTCATCTTTCCTCCACTTCTAATCTCCTTCCTTTTCTCCCCCTCTTCATTACATTTTCTTAGGCTGGGTTTGAGCTCCTGAACTCAAGTGAACCTATCTGCTTCAGTCTCTGGACCCGATAGGCCCCAGGACCTGATTCTTTCTGTCTTTTGTTATGTTATAAATACACTTGCCTGTGAATGCACAACAGAAGACTCAGAGATGACCTTGTACATGGTCTATATATGCTTAGAAACTGAACATCTCACAGGGAGAGTAGTAAATCAAAGTGAGTGACCAGCAGGAAAGGACAGACAGTATTCTGGAGCATCTATCCCTTGTTTGGTGAATGAGAACTTGCAATGGACCTTATTTAGAGCTAGTTGTGCCCCAAGTACTAGGGTTTTCCTGGTATAAGGTCCTGGATTTTATTTACCATGCATCTGGGCACAGCTCACACCATTTGGGGTCTTGCAGGCAAAACTGGACAGCCAAAGATGGCTGGATGCATTCCTGAGTTGTGTTGTAGTGGATTTACTGCATTGCTTCCATCTTCATCTGCAAGCTGCTGCAAAACCAACAAGAATTTGGTGCATTGGTTGTTGCTACAGCAATGTAACTCCATGGGCTCCGGATGATGCCACTGGCAAATCTCACCCCTTTTCTGATGTTCAGATGCAGCCACCAACACACATCCTAGCAGCAGAGAACTCCATCTGTCTTGAAAGCTAACCTCACATCCAGGTAATAGAACTCATTATGGAGTCTCTCAGTGGAGTCTATGGAGTTAGAAAAGCCTGCAGCAAAGTTTCTTGGTTATGATTTGTGAATTGATAACTGTCTTCTGAAGGTAGGGGCAGCTTTGAACTGGAGATGCTGATGGCTAAGCCTGATAGGAACGCTTTTGAGAATTGTATGACATCTTACTAAATTATGCACTAGACTACACAGTGAAGAAGATTCTCATCACTTTGCACAGAAAACTCCTACCTCTGAGCCTAAATCTCAACACCTTCAATGGGTTAAGGGAAACTGTAAGAAAGGCAAGTAAAATGCTATTGCTTCATATAGGAAAATATCTTTCTGTGCACAGGATGGCACTGCTCTGTACCAACTTATTGTCATTGGTCTTACTTCAGGAAACAAAGATATTCTAGTACCACAAGCAATGAAGTGGAATAGGTGTTTTCCCTGCAGCAATAAAGCCTAGCAGGGCCACAAGCTGCATAGCTCACAGACCCTGTTCTTACTGATGGTACTAGAGCCAGGAGTGGTGAGGCCGTTGGGCCCAGACTCTTCTATAGGCTATCAGTTAAGGCAGGGAATGGGACAATCTGTTGACCTCACAGATAGTACATGGTGGGATGTGATAGCTCCAGCACTGCCTGTGGTATTGAGCTCAGGTGTTGGCCTGGGAGATTAAAGAAAGACTCAGACTCCGGGTCATTTGTTATGAGAGAAGGCCTTTACTGGGCAGGTTCAATATATACACCAAGCCATGGAAGGAAAGACACAAACTCAGGAAAAAACAGGAACTCAACTGGGGGCAATAGGATGTCAAATGTAAATTCCCTTCCTGGGGCATCATCCTTTAACAGGACGTTTTGTTCTTAGAAAAGCTGCAGAATGTTACTTTGCAGACAGCAGCACACTGAAAGTCTCAGCCAGGGCATAGCAGCCCTTTGGGGTCCTACAAGTCTCTTGTTTTTATTTTATAGGTGAATAGCATCTGTCTTAGGCTACCTTTGGTCAATACCAATTACCCGTCATTGGGAATCCCTGCCAGCCTCAGGGCTCATGTCTTAGGTAGGTAAGGACTGCAAAGGAGTTGCCTGTCATTGACTAACTATTTTTCGTAAAGGCTGAGAAAAACATGGGCAATAGGGTTCTCTCATGCCAGTGACACAAGCACCTGCTTAGTAATTGCCTGGGACTGGGTCTGCTGTCTGCAAAAGTGGCAAATAAATATCAATCCTGCTGCAGCTTTTTCAGTAGTCCTGTTGGTGGAAACTATGACTGGCCAGGTCGAGCTTCTTATCCCCATTGGCATCAGAACTAGGGAGGTTCTTCTCAAAGCTCCAGTAGATCTATGCCTGGGCAAGGCTCTATAGTGACAGGGTGCACACAACTCTCAGGAATCCAAACAGGACTTTCAGCATCTTTAGGAAAAACACAAACAGAGCCTCTCACCCTGACTAACTTAGGTGTAAATCAGGGCCTTTCCATACACCTGATGACAATTCTTTCCATTTCACTAAGCCCAGTGCCTTCAAGACTCATTTTTAATGTCTGTCTGCTGTAGACAATGCATCTTTATCCACTAATAAAAATTAAAATATATAAAATAAAGGATAATCTTGCATGGGATGAGGTAAAGTCCCCCCTTTTGTTTTTTCTAGATAAATTTTAAAATTTAAATGTGTTCTTTCTACTATAGCCTGGCCTTTAACAACTGAGCCATCTCTCTAGCCCTGAGTTACTAGTTAAACCAACTTTCTATTATCAAAGTTGTGAAATTTTAATCATACCCAATAAACACCTTTTTAACATAAAACATAGAATAACAATCATTCGAAGAATGGAACAAAACAGACAATTAACACACATGGACAGATTGGCATGCCAAGGACATACAATAGGCAGGGAAAGCAGAACTAAGTATTTCTCCAGTAAGAGCCAGAGAGAAAGCAGGACGTCTCCTAATTTTCTCCTGCTCCTGGAGGGCTCTGAAACATCCTTTTTCTTCTCTTTTGCTAACATAGCCAGAGAGAGGACAACTGCTTTTTTGACCCCCCCCATCCATTTTTTGGCTAACTGTCAGAAAAGAAGCTCCATGATTTTCACAAATTCTGATGGTTCAATTACATCTAAAATTTCTTCTAATTCATTTAAGAACATTACTTCTTTTGGACTGTGAGTCTTTGGCCAGTTTTTGAGAAGTGCCATTACCACTGGTTCAGTGAGGGTGCTGTTCTTCTCTAAAAGCTGCATGACACAGCATGCCAGCTTGAGATGGTAGACACTCAGGTATCTCACTTTGTGCAAGGGCAGCAACACCTTCAACAGGAAAATCTTGTGCTCTTCCTTTAGTGGCAAGGCAAATCCATTAATTATACTTCCTAGGGTCTCCAGTAATTCTGCCATGTCATTGTGGTGCTCTGTCTCATAGATAAACTTATAAAATATATTATTGATCTGTTTTCTGATGTAAGCACACAGGCCTAAGAACTTCACATAGATTCTGTGCAGGGTCTTTTTTAGAAAATCTCTCTCCCGAGGATCCTTGCTGTCAAAGAGTTCTAGAAGCTGCAATACAAACTTCTGATCAATATATTTCTTTTCTATATTGGGCTGGATATCTGGAGACTCTAAAAATCTTAAGAGAAATTCATAAACAAGCTGCAGATGAGGCCAGGCTGGTTCTAATGTTGGTTCATCTTCTGGGTCGAATTCTGCTCCTGTAGGATTGGAGGAGGGTGGCAAGGTTCGAAACATTTTAACTGCAAACATGTGGGGTAAATGGGCTCTGTGATCGCGTTTCAGTTGTGGATGATATGTTCCACCATTTTGCCTAGCACAGCTTGCTTTACTTCCTTCCACTTCAGGTCACTCAGTGGGTAAGAAGCAATGTCAAAGAGGACACAACACTGACATAGTTTTTGGATGAAAAGCTTCTCTTGATCCACAGGAGGAACATCTTGTAAAGATGGGAGTTTTTGCAGTTCTTTATTATTGCTGGCATTAAACCGTGAAGAGTTCTGCCATTTGTCTTTTTTTTTTTTCATTTTAGTATTTTATTTTTTTTAATTTTATTTTATTTACATTTAAGATGCCATCCCCTTTCCCCATTTCCCCTCCCTAGAAAACCCCTGTCCCATGCCCCCCTTTCCTTTTTGCTTTTATACAATTTTTTTTAAATGTTAATCAAAGGACTTATAAGTTTGGTAATGCTCAATCAGAATACCCAACCTAGATATAAAAACTATCTTTGACTGGTGGAGACCTGTGAACATCTGCCTCCATGCCCTCTGTCTTTCTCTCTTTCATCACCTAGCTTCTCCTCTCCTTCAACTTCTCTCCTTACTCCATCTCTTCCTCTCAGTTCTCCTTCCCACTTAGCTCCTCCTACATATCACTCTTCCTGTTAAAGTAAAACTTTTCTCTCAAAATACAGTTAGAGCATACTTATTCCTAATTGCACCAGTGAGGTATTAGATAGTTCTAATACCCAGTCCATCATTTTGTTGACTAACCAGAACCTCTGTCATCTCTTCTAACTAAAACACTTACTTTTGATCCTGGCTTTTTTTTTTTTTTTTTTTTTTTTTTTTTTTTTTTTTTTTTTTTTTTTTTTTTTTGGCTTTAGAATGAATGTCAACTGAAAACTATCTACTCAGATCTTTTCTCTCAAAGTAAATAGCCAGGATTGGCTATGAGACTATGGGTCTTCAACCCCGTCAGAAATCCAGGCCAATTGTCTTTCTTCACAGGGACTACAATGTGCTGAGGAACTGGTACTTTTATTTTAGTAGATGTCAAAGACTGGACAGCTGCAAGGCTGTTTTTCCTGCTGGTTAGCTCTGCTTCTGCCGTATCTTGTTCTTGTTTTGAACCTTTTCCACTTTTCACCAGTTTTGGTGGTTCTTTCTCTTGTTTGTTGCAGCAGTGGCAGAAATGCCTCTGGCCTGGCCATCATGCAACTTGAAAGCACAGAACTGTATTTTGGGTCAGCTTTGAGAATATAGTTCCCATCGTGGTGAGGAAGGTATGGCAGTGATTGGTTTCATAGCAGCTGTTCATTCAGAACTAACTAGGTTAGAAAGCTGAGAGAAAGAAGGCTCTAAACCTCAAGGCCCACTCCCTCCAGGGCCTACTTCCTGCAGGTAGACACCTCTACTTTAAAGGGGCTACAACACCACCCACCAGCTGAGTCCAAATTGTCTAAACACAGGAGCTTGTGGCAGACTTTTCACATTCTAATAAGTTAGAAGGAAAAAATTCCTAGAGGACCCACAGAAACTTTGACGATATTAAAGATAACATTATTTGTTTCAATTGTGGGGATGATTTCATGATTATGCATATATGTATATTATCCATTTGTACATTTTAAATATTCATTTCTGTTTCAATAAACATGCTATTTAAAGGAAAAGTAATTTAGAAGAATGCATACCTACAGTAATTTCAGAATTTGTTGCTGGCCAAAAGGTGTCCATTCGTTTTAATTTTCCTCTTTCAAGACCCGTCTGATGTTCCTTTTATAGTCTGCCAAAACCTTGCCTCATTGTTTTCTACCTTTATGTTTCAGAAAGATCTCAATTTTAATTCTTCCTGGATCTCAGAACTTAATGTTTACATCTTTACTGACCTGTCATAGTTTCTCAGCAAACATATATTCAAGAAATAGGAATAGTAAGAGGCATATTGGTAAATTCTGTAGGGGCGAGACATAATAATTTTGGCCCTAATTATTAGTGACTCTCTACCCTCCTCCCTTCCTTGGTAGTTAGGTTAATCACCATGACTACAGAGCAATGTCTCTTTCTCTCTTGTTGGTACCCTCCTCCCTTCCTTGGTAGTTAGGTTAATCACCATGACTACAGAGCAATGTCTCTTTCTCTCTTGTTGGTACCCTCCTCCCTTCCTTGGTAGTTAGGTTAATCACCATGACTACAGAGCAATGTCTCTTTCTCTCTTGTTGATAATCCTGGCATCCACGAGCAGTCTCAGTTCCTAATTTATCCTAGTCAGGATCTCCATCCCTTATTGAAGCATAACTCTCTTGGGTATGAGGATATCCAGATTCATGAATACTGAGGTTTCTGTGTCAACAAGCAAATACAAAATTACATAAAAAATAGATGGTGAGGTGTCTAAAATGGTTGCCATACATAGGTTGATGACCTGAGTTCAAGATCTGGTACCCACTGTGAAAGAAGAGAACCTATTCCTGAAGTTTGTCTTCTGACTTCCACATTCATTCCATGGAATGTACACACCTACTCTCATACACCTCATGCACATAGATAATAATGATAATAAACACAAGAATTAAAAGTTAAAAAAAAATCCCTTATACATATGTACCTACAGCTAGATGCACTATTGAGGTAGCCACTGTTGGAAGACCTGACTTAAAGCATACACTGCGTCTTTCAGTTGAACACTGATCTGACTAGCTGTTTTGGAACTAGAATTAACCCTTCCGAAGTTCATTCTCCACTCTATTATTTGGGTGATGGAGCAAAGAAAACCAATAACTTCTGTGGATTTATGTCCATTGTCACATCATCACTCTTCCCTTCCTATAAAACAAGCTCATTGGTTGGAGTTTTATTAAATGTCACAAAATTAACAAGGCCTTTTAAGTTGTCATACTGTTTAAGTGAGAGTTCTTTCTCAGAGTTGACAGATTTAATATATAACAAGGGGGGGATGTTCTATTGTCTTATATGATAAAGTCTGGGTAGCTTAACTGGCTGTCTGCACAGTGAAGAGGTAGCAGACTCAGTGGCTTCTCTGTCCATGAGGTTGCCATGTCAGCAGTTTCAATCTGGCCCTGAAGCTCTGGAGGATAACAAAAGAGCCGAAAGGTAGAAGAAGCCTTGTTCCTTTATCAGCCAAGGACGACAACGATAGTGGCAGCAATGACAGTGGCAGCAGTGCTGGCAACAATAACAGGGATGAACTAACAAAGTAGAAGAACTTACCAGCAAGATGTAAAGGCAAGCAGGAAAAGCTTTTCCTTAGATCTTACACCTACCTGTCTTGCCACTGGAAGGAACACTCAAATGGGGTCGGGGGGGGGGGAGTGTAGCACATTCCAGTTTACCTAATCATCCAAATCCCCCACACACGTGTGCAGAGGCTTGTTCTTCAGTTGATTCCAGATCCAGTCAGGATGGCAACTAAAATTAACATCACACACACACACACACACACACACACACACACACACACACACACACACAGTGACCATTGTGAGCATAGATAAATGTTTATCCAGAGTATATATCTGATTTTATGAAAAAAGATCATCTCCATATGATGGAGTCAATTTTCTTCCACATAACTATCCCTAAAGAACAGTATCATATTAAAGATGAGTATTTGGTTCCTTTCCTGTAGCCCCGAGAGGTCAAGTGTATTAGTCACAAGATTAACCTTGTCAGAGGAAGTCTTTGATCTCAACAAACAAAACAAAACAAAACCAAAAAGCAAACAGTCTCCTCCACCATTGTATTGACACTTCATACATGACCCATTGGGTAACCTTCAGAACGGCACTGGAAAACACACTCTCAGATCATGTTATCTTGTTTATCTTATCACTGGCATCCATATCTTGCCATGCATGCCCTGTGGTCAGCAGTTAGTTAAATAAAACACCATGTCCTCATTCAGAGAACATCATTGGTTTGCCTTTCCATACGATTTATTTTCTTTTCCCTACCAAAATCTCCATCTTATTCTTTCCCAGTTCTGCTCTAGTCATCTAACTGTTGGCTATTTTTCAGAAAGCAGTGTCTATCTCAAGTCTCTATCTCAAGATACTTGGCTCTCCAAAGAATTTGGGTAAGCATATATTCTGTAACCCCAACATCTCCAAACTTGTATTTGCCTCTGCTTTCACATCTAACACTGAGTCAGGTTCTAATGCCTATCCACTTTGGGTTAATGTAAGCTTTCTTAGGAGATGACCCACTTCCTGAACAAGTTCCATGACCATTTTTGTTTCTATAACTTCTTATAAGGCATTGCTAGAGATGGTATACATTTAAGGAAAAGAAGAGGTAGTCAAGCAAACAGGCATCTGATAGCTTCATTATATCAGCTTCGTGTGCCTTCTAGATTTGGTCTGGATGGTTTTATGCACTCCATGTGCATTTTTTTTTTTTAATCTCCCACCATTTCATTTTGTTTCAGAAATTCATTTAAAAAATCTTTTGCTTTTCTGGTTTTAAAATTATATCACACATATAACAAGGGCACACGCTCCACTATGTTCACAGCAGCCTTATTTATAATAGCCAGAAGCTGGAAAGAACCCAGATGTACTTCAATAGAGGAATGGATACAGAAAATTTGGTACATTTACACAATGGAGTGTTACTTAGCTATTAAAAACAATGACTTCATGAAATTCTTAGGCAAATGGATGGAACTAGAAAATATGATCCTGAGTGAGGTAATCCAATCACAAAAGAACATGCATGGTATTTACTCACTGGTAAGTGGATATTAGCCCAAAAGCTTGAAATAGCCAAGATTCAACTCACAGACCACATGAAGCTCATAAAGAAGGAAGACCAAATGTGGGTGCCTTGGTCCCACTTTGAAGGAGGGGCCATCTGGAGACTCCCATACATGGGAATCCATCCCATGTGCAGTCAACAAACTCAGATACTGTTGTGAAAGCCAGGAATGCATGCTGACAGGAGCCTGATATACCTGTCTCCTGCAATGCTCTGCCAGAATCTGACATATAACCATTGAACTGATCATGGAGTCCCTAGTGGAGGAGGTAGAGAGAAGACTGAAAGAGCTGAAGGGGCTTGTGGCCCCAAGGGGAGAGTGGTGATACCAACCAACCAGAGCTCCCAGGATCAGAACCACCAGCCTGGGAACATGCATGAAGGGACCCATGTCTGTGAATCCATATGTGTATTAGATTTGTTGTGTCTGGAAGACACTGTTTGCTTGGAGGTATCTGTCACCTCTGGCTTTTACAATCTTTCCTCTTCCATATAGATCCCCGAGCCTTAGCCTTGAAGGGAGGGGTTAGATGAAAATATCCCATTTAGAACTGAGTGCCCCAAAGTCTCTTCCTTTCTGCACATTGTCCAGTTATGGATCTCCGTGTTCATGTCCACCTACTGCAAGAAGAATGTTCTCTGGATGAGGGTTGAGGGAGACATGGATCTATGCATATAACAATATGTCATTAGGAGTCATTTTATTGCTATGTTCCTTTGCTAGAATAATTAGTTGTAGGTTTTCCTCTAGGCCTATGACCTACCTTGTCTTAGGTTCTTGGCTGCATCAACTTCAAGTATCATCACTGTATATGCAGTGGAGGATGGCCTTGTTTAGGCATCAGTGGGAGAGGAGGTCCTTGGTCCCGTGAAGGCAGGATGCCCCAGTGTGGGGTAATTAGAGGCAGGGAGTGAGAGTGGGTGGATGGATAGAAGCAGCAGGAGTGAGGACAGAATAAGAAGTTCTTGGGGTGGGAGAATGGGGAAAGGGGATAACATCTGAAATGTAAACAAGTAGAATATTCAATAAAAAATAAAATTACATCACTTCTTCCCTTTCTGTCCTCCAAACCTTCCAACATACCCTTTTTCTCTCTCTCGAATTCATGGCCTCTTTTTCCTTATTACATATATCAGATTGACATGTGGTCCTGGGTGTGTGTGTGTGTGTGTGTGTGTGTGTGTGTGTATACTTCTAAACACAAAAATATAACCTTTTCAGTCTGTATAATATTACCTGTATATATGTCTTCAGGGATGATCACTTGCTATTGCATAACTAATTGTTATACTTTTCCCTGAGGAAGACTATTTCTCCTGCTGTTAGCATTCCTTGCTTGCCTGTCATTCTTTGTTGAAGCTTTCTGGGAGTTCCACATCCACAGGAGCATGTCTACTGATGTCATCCTGGGAGCCAAGTCCGAATTGATATTGAGGGGCAATTGTATTTAGTTAAGTATTGTACTTGGGTGACGGAGAGGATCTTCATGTCACCCTTTCTACTAAGGCTCCATACTCCATGGTGAATTTGATAGTTTCTAAGTATATCTGTTCTTACAAAACACCAGAGGGCTAGAAAACTAAATTCCAGAGTATATTGGAGGTCCCAGTTGATTCACTATTAAATTAACTTAAATTAACTTTCTAACCTCTGATTTCCAGAAACTCCCATTCTTACTGGCCAGCCATGATGATGGGGGGGGGGGGTCTCAAAAAGTCAAAACCATTCCCGTTTTTCCTCCACATACTGTCCCTGGGGAAAAATGAATTTCTCTTAGGTTTATGTTTTGAAGAATAATAACAGTATATATTGCACTTGCATTGAAAATTCCATTTCAGAGACATGTTACCTCCCATACAATCAAAGCTTTCTACCACTGTTAATCCACTTAAGTTAGGCACTAAACAAGAGTCTATTATTTTCTATTATGGCAACTTGAGTCGACTCCTGAAGTGTTTCCCATTGTAGAGAGTAATAATACACTTTGGTCAGTTTCAAACTTATTAATTTCTAGAAATCTCATGTTTAATTAGCTATCACCACAGATCACCACAGGTCTGAAATCTTTGTTTATTCATATTTTATCTGTGGCTTACTGAAGCAATTGGTCCAATTTGTGAGTGACAGCTAAGCATACTATCTGACCACACTTCTCTGGGATTCAATTGTTAAAAACAAGGGGCATAATTCCTTTTTATCTACCATAATGCTTTGAGCATATGGAACAATACTGTCAGGGCACTTCCCCTATCTAGCATTAATTCTGTAGCATTTTGCTGAAGAGACTGTCTTCTGACCTCAGGCATTGTATGTAAGATACCACTGAGCAGTTCCCACTTAACAGGACCGTGTCAACCTTCCTTTTGTCATGTTTTGTACATATCTTGAAGTTATACTAAGAAAGTCTGTTAAGTTTGCCCCATTTTCTGCCTTTAAACAACCTAATCAAAGGATTATAAACCATGCTCTGAGGTGATTGAGTCAACATGTTCAATCCAGAATTCTGGGCAAATATACCTCTATTAATACATTCCTCCAGATATAAATTTGTAGCCTTCCTTCTTGACATAATATTCTTTGAATACACATTCCTGTTCTTAAAAATCTTGCTGGTTTACATTGGTGAACATTACACAAATCTTCTAACAAATATACTGTCTTCTCCTTGAAGACATTAAGTATACATTTCCTTTGTGGTTTACAGAGATCTAATTTTGAATATGACTCCAGAATTGGTGAAGAGGACTAAGAACACAGCCATTTCTTTGTGATGTAATTTCTCCAAGTGAAGTTATTTTATGTCTGGCAATAATTGCTTTACACCAGGAGGTTGGAATATATTTGTCTGTTTCTTCCAGGCCTGTCCAGATGTCCTCATTTCAAGTCTTAGGATACATTGTCTGCTTGATATTGCTCTTAGTTAATGCCATAGTTACTGTTCTATTGCTGTGCAGAGACACCATGACCAAGGCAGCTTATAGTAGAAAGGACTTACTGGAGGCTTGCTTACAGTTCCAGAGGGTTAGAGTCCATGGCCATCATGATGGGGAGCATAGCAGCAGGTAGGTAGGCATGGCGCTGGAGCAGTGGCTGAGAGCTCACACCCTGAACTTCAAGTTGGAGGCAGAGGAGAAGGAAAGAGAGAGGGAGAGAAAGAGGGAGAGGAAGAGGGACAGGGACAGGGACAGGGACAGGGACAGGGACAGAGACAGGGACAGAGACAGGAGAGAAGAGAGAGAGAGAGAGAGAGAGAGAGAGAGAGAGAGAGAGAGAGAGGTTTTAAAATCTTCAAGCCTACCCCAGCGACACAACTCCTTTAAGGCCAAGGGCACACCTTCTAATTGTTCCGAAGCAGTCAGACAGCTCACTAACTAAGGACCAAGCCTTCATACTCAATATAATTTGGTAGGTTTTATGGGACTAAATGGGATTAAACTTAACAGCTTATACAGTTAGAGATTAGTCTTATAGCTTCTCAGTTGTGTCTGCTTGAATACAGGTAGGTTAATTAAGGTGGCCCTTTAAGGGGGGCCAGGAAGCCCTGGTTTTGATTCTTTGAGAATGTAACTGATTGACTTTATCTTTTTTATTTTGTATCTCTGAATACTAATCCATCTTATATTTAAAAGGTGTATTTTCCACAATACAACACTTGCAGATTGAAGATAATACTCACAAGTCAATATGGCCTCCCCTAAGGCCAAGTAAGGTGCAGGAAGACATATAAAAAATAAAATAAAAATACCACAAACAAAAATAACAGTAACTAATCAGAAAATCATAAACTTAAGCTGCAACACATCAATATATGCATCAAACATGTTCTTTAAATCCACCAATTAAAGATAAGATTGGGGATAGAGAGATGTCTTTCTGGTTAAAAGCACTGGGTGCTCTTCCAAAAGACCTGGGTATGTTTTTCAGCACGGACACAGCTTCTCACAACCATGTAGCTTAGGCTTCATGGGAGCTGATACCCTTCTCTGGCCTCAGTATAACCACTCAAGGCCACACTGCATGGATATAGTACACAGACATACATCAAGCAAAACACCCATACACACAAGATAGAATTTAAATGTAAATAGGTAAGATTGGCAGAGTATTTAGAAAAGAACCCAAAATAAATACTTAATTAAAATAGACTTTTCATATACAAAAAAGCTGACGGTAAAGGAATAGTAACATATATACCATGAGCTGTATTCATGTCAGATTAAATGAATTTCAGAGAAAGAAACCACCGGTGAGAAGAAACACGAAACAGAGAATTTCAATAATTACAGGTAGAGCCTTCAACAACCCCCCTCTCAGCAACTGATAGAAAACACACACACACACACACACACACACACACACACACACACACACACACCACTAACTCTGAAGAAATAAAATCTAATAAAATTGATAGACCTAGGCTGGAAAGATAGCTCAGTGTTTAGCCTCACTTGTTGCTCCTGTGGAGGACCCAGGCTGGATTCACAGTATCCACAGGGTGAATCACTACCATCTGAAACTTTAGTTCCAGAGGAGTTGATACCTGTTTCTGGTCTTCTTGCATAGCACACATGCATGTGGTGCTCATACATAAATGCAGGCAAAATACTCATACATACAAAATAAATTTTTATAAAAATTGGTAGAGTCACTCTATCAAATTCCAAGTGAATATACATTTTTTAACAAGTGCTTACAGAATCTATACCAAGATAGACCACACCCAAAGCTATAAAATAAGCATATACAAGCCCTACAATTTGAAATCATATTCAGTACTTCTCTGGAAAAAATGGAATCAAATTAGTATGCAATCATAGAGCTACAAGAGAAAAAACACCACATATTTTTGAAATTAATCAAAATAGTGTTAAATAACCCTTGACACATAGAGAAATCTTAGAAGAAATTAAAAATAATTTTCTGAATAGCTATGCAAATATAGTAGGCCAAAATCTGTAAAAGAAATAAAAGCACCGCTAAGAGGGAAATTAATAGAACTAAATTCATACCTTTGCATATGAATGGTCTACAGTCTGTTCTCTGTACGCTCCTAGCAAAAAAGTCTAAAGAGACAAATCCAAATGAACCCTGTGGAAGCAGCAGGGAAACTAGCCGACAATGGGTTTGTAATCTGAAAACAATAGAAAATCAATTTGATAAAAAGCAAGTTCTTTGTAAGCATCAAAAATATTGACAGACTTTTACCATTGATGGCAAACAGAAGGAGACATGATGTATTGCGAATATCAAGAAGAAACAGTTGCTATCTCAATATATCTTCAAACATCAATCTAAGTGATAAGGCCTAGGGTGATAGACGGCTTAATGTAACACTTGATAGCAACATCAAACCTCCACATGTATGTGTATGCACGTGTGCCCGCACACATAAAAGAACACACATAAATATAGTTTTGTGCACATACACATGCAAAAAGAACATAGGAAATATAATGAGTGGCTCTATAGCCATGTATTTAATAAGTTAGATAAAAATGCAAACTATGACAAGTCACTTAGTCTTCAGTGGCAAATTTCAAAAGCCCTCTAATTGTCAAATTTATTGTTTAGCCTTCCCAGATAAATATCCTAGGCCAGATGGCTTTGATGAAGAAATACAAGTACTTAAGGAAATATTTATATCACATCTTCAAGTTCTTCTCCAGAAAACAGAAGAGGAGGGAACACTTTCCATTTTTTTAAAAAAAGAAACTTATTACCAATGATATAAATCAAATAGATCAAGACCAAAATTAAATCTATATACTACTGTATATAAAAATCCTTAGCAAAAATATTAACAAGCAGAATACAGTACAACACGAAAGGATTATATACTACAACCAAATGTAGTTTGTTTAGGAGGTGCAAAGCTGGTTTATATTTGAGAATCAATCACTGTAACCTAACACATTAAGCAGATAAAGGAAGAAAAGGATACCATTGCATTAATCTATGTAGAAAATATTTGACAAAATTAAACATCCATTTACCATGAAAACTTTCAAAAAGTGGGAATAGAAGATAACTTCTTTAATTCAGTAGAGAATAGTTAACATGCTTCATACAGAAAGGTTAAGCACTTTTTCTAATATTGAGAAGAAGGCAACAATGCCCACACTCATTATTCTTATTTTACACAGTTCTGGAAATACTTTAGCCAGTGTAATATAAGGCACAAAGATTAGACAGAATGAAGGGAAACTGTTCTTGAAGATAATTGAGTTAATTATGTAGGCAATCACAAGGAATGAATAAAAATAATAACGGACATATGGCTCACTGGTTAAGCATACTTGCTGCCTTTGCACAGGGCCTGGGTTTGTTTTCCACTGCCCATATGGTGGTTCACAACTGTCTGTAACTTAAGTTCCAGGGGTTCTGATGCCTTTTTCTGTCCAGATGCTACACTTACATTCATGCAGGCAAACCGCTCATACACAAAAATAAAAATAAATACAATTAAAATATTAAACCAGCAATTTAAATGAGTTCAACAATCAAAACATGAGTACTAAAACGAAACACAGACTATTTCAGTTGCTCAAACAAATGAACCATCTAATCTAATCTAATCTAATCTAATCTAATCTAATCCAATCCAGTGAGACAGCTTCTCATGGGAATGGGCCTGATGCCAAACTTCAGTAACTGAGTTTGATTACAGGATCCATAAGGTAGAAGGAGAAAACTGACACTTATAATTTGTCCTTTGTTCTTCAACTGAGTACAGTCTATAAATAAGTGTAGAAACACAAAACAAAATATATAGTTAGACATAAATTTAACAAAATATTGGGAGGACTTTGTAGACGGTTGCTGACATAATCCAAAGTAATAAATAAATGGCGAGATACATGCATTCATAGAAAAGATGTCACATTTTCTGAAATTGATACACTGATTTAACAATTCCTATAAAAATTCCCGGTAAGATAGTTTTGTAGATGTAATAAAGATTACTATAAAATAAATGGAAATGCATACAAAGTTAGCTAGTTTAAACCATTTTAAAAGAAGGGGAAATGGAAGTTTGGCTGGTTCAAGACTTATAACTACAGTAAGGAAGACTGTTGGGTAGAGGTTAAAGGAAACACACATAGATCAGCAGAATCAAACCCAAACTGACCTGAACACAACAGAACAGGACAGTACTGGAGAGGACAGAACCACACAATCCAGAAATAAACCCACACAAATACACCCAATTGAACTGGGAAGAGAGGGAAAAGGCATCCTGAAGACTGGGCCCATTTACATTCTTGCTAGCAGGGTTTCTGTTGGTTTGAATTTTCTACATCTTTGTCAGCATATGTTGTTATTATTATTATTTTTTGAATGACTGCCATGCTGACTGGAGCAAGATGGGATTTCAACAGTTTTAAGTTATACTTCTATGATGGCTGGTGAGCTAGAATGAATTTTGTTCCATGTATTTAATGGAAATGTGTCCCTGACACATTTCATTAGCTAATTTATTGACTGGTCCTTTGATTTCTTATTTAGTTTTTGAGCATTACACAGATACTATTCTGTTGAGCTATCAAGGATTCCTCCCCCACCACACCCAGTTCCTAGATTCCTTCTTCATTCAATGAATTCTTTCATTTTGTTGTGCAAAAGTTATTTCCTGTAATTTGTTGGTCAGTTGTTGGGGTTATTTCTTGAAAGACTGTGGAACTTTCCTGAAAGCCCATGCTTCTGGATATCTGTTGAAATATTTTCTCTAGTCTTTCCTCTAACACTTCCTAGAGTTACAGGTTTTACATTTAAGGTCTATGAGAGCCAAGATGACTTTGTTTTTCATGTTCCTTGTGGTTTTGCATTGAGATTCATGCATTTGGGTTCATCCTTATTTCTTCAATGGGTATGTTTGCAATTTGAAAGAGGGACTGGGTTGTTATATTGCTGAGGTGTCATTTTTTTTTTTTTTTTGTCTGCTGGACTACGGTCTGTCTCAGTAGACCACATGCTTGGGATACCATGCCCAATCTTGACCAATGACTTTAAGAGTTGAATACACAATCACTATCAACGTATGAAAGTATAATAAAAGTTAATGAAAAACAACTGACTTTCAATTCCACCACACATAGGAAGTAAAAAGAATAAAGAATAAAGGGCACTATGATATCTGTTACTGGAAAACATGTCAGGAAGAGAAAATTGCAGAGTAAGATATGATTACCATTTGGATGATCGAAAAAAATGGAGAAGTGGTCAACAAGATAGCTGGGCAAAGAGTGTGTAAAAGTAGTTGCCCTGAAGCCCAAATGACCTGACTTTGATTCCTGGAACTCATGTAAAGGTGGAAGGAGAGAGCTGACTCCACCAAGTTGTCTTCTGACTTCTATATATACACCATGTATGTGTACACACAGGCACATACTAAACATACACATTCACACAATAATAAAGCTCAAAAATAAGGAAAAAAGGCATAGAGGGAGGAAAGCTAAACAGAAGAGGGGACAGGGAGTTTAGGGGGAAAACGAGGCAGTTCTTTCTAGAGGTAGAATAAAAGTAGTCAGATTGCAGGAATCACTAGCAGCTCCCAAGAGTTGAAGCAGGGACACCACAAAACCATGCTAGTCTATGTTTCTTGAGAAAGCTTATCAGGAAAAAAATGAAAAGGCAGGACTAGGGAGAGGAACAAATATGGAAATGAGAGAGGGGGAAATAACAGAGTAGGCCATGGGTGGCCTGCGAAATTGACCCTGGTTAAGTAAAGAGGAGCACTCTGTGTGGGGATTCTGGCTCTGAATGAACACAGGGTTCCTTCTCAGTCTCAGGGCTAGCTTTATGCAGGTTGTGAGCAGATACTGTTCATACCTATGAGGTTGAGAATGCTGGCCATGTTTCTGGGAGGTTCTGTCCAAATTGGAATCACAGATGTTTGTCCTCTCAGTGGGAGATCCTTCATAGTTTGGGTTGTACATGCTGGCCATGCGCCTGGGCAGTCCCCTCTCGTGTCCAGCCTCCTTGGAATCCATGCCTGTGTTCCATTGCAGACTCTGGCTCTGACCCGGTTTCCACCTCACTGACTATTGCCTGATTCTGACTCAAAGTTTCTTCCCCACTGTCTAGACATACTCTGCTGGCCAGGTCTCAGTGTAACAGTCCTGTCAAACTTGCTCACTTGTCCTACAGTTTGATACAGGGAGGATCTAGGCTGGCCATGTGCCTACTCAACAAAGGTCTTAAAAAAAAAAAAAACAAAAAAAAAACGGCTTCTCATCCCTACTGGAGACAAACCTGAAAAGGAGTTTTTCCCACTACTACCTTTTCTGCTCCTTACAATGTCTGTGAAAAGTCCCTGAGACACTTCTTAAACTGCGAGTCCTGTCTGAACATCTGCTGTTTCACTCCTCAAGCACGTCAATCCCCCCAGGATGGACTCTGGACTTTCTCTCCTGTTCTGCTTTGCAAAATTCTCTATTTTCCTTGTTATTCAGAGTAGAGATTTTGTGACATCATCCAGCTCTTCTGATAGCTGTTATCCATTTTCCCTGATTTTATCCCCTGAAGATTTTAACAGACTGTGTCTGCGAGTTGCCTGCCTTCTTAAAAAAAAAAAAAAAAAAATCCAGCATTTTACTTTTCTACATGTAATCAAGGCTAAACTTGAATCTGCTACAGATAGAACAGAAACAAAACAGATTTAGCATCCAATTCAAGTTGTAGAAAATTCTAGAAGTATGGATTCAAAATTAATTTCCAAATACATAGCCTAAGGTGGTTCATATTAAAAAGGGCAGAAAATCTTCTAGTGACCTCATGATCAGAGCACAGAAAACACCTTGGTGGCCAAACAAGGACAACAGACTAAGTATCCCAAAGGTTTTAAAACTCATGTGTGTCTTAGTCTATTTTCTGTTGACATAATGGAAGCCTGATTCTGAGTAAATTACAAATAAAATAAATTTATGAATTATAGCTTTGGAGGCTGCAAAGTCCAAGATGTAGGAGCTGCAGTGCAGATGATGGAGGCCTGGCTTGTGAGGTCTCACAGGAAGTTTGAGCCCCTTAAAGACTCTATCAGGGTCATTCAATGTTTTGAAATAAGAACCATTAAGGTAAAACCTTTGGTTTTCTGAAACAGTTGATTCTGCTTAGCTTGAGCTGAAAAATTAGTGGTGACTAAGAAGAGACCAGCATCATTGAGGTGAAATCTTCTGGGAGATGTTTCCTGGAAGTCATCATACAGAAGCTGTGGTCCACAGGAGACCAAATCTGTACCTCAAGCTGGCAGAAGAACTTGCTAATGTGTAAGAGTTTCCCACATGGTACAGGGTTTGAAGGCACAAAGATGCCATGGAGAGCAGCTGAGACTTGGCACTGTATGGCAGGACTCGAGTCCCTAAAGAGAGGCTGGCAGATGCTGTTGGTGAAGGTTCAGAGTCAGTTGTAGTTGAAGTCCCAGGATTGAAAGGGCCATGTGCAGAATTTAAGGCATGGCACCATGTGTCAGGGTCAGAGTCCTCATACAGAGCTCAGGAAAGGCTGATGGGAAAAATGCAGCCCAGTTGAAGCAGAAGACCCCAGCATTTTGTAAATACCAATACTATGGGACAACAGCCAAGGACAGCAGTAGCCATAGAGCTAGCATGAGGCTATGCAAGATGTGGTGTGTTGCAAAGTGTGGAGCTGAAGAAGTGATCCAGGCCCTTCAGAGGAGTCCAGAAGCTCATCAGTGAATCCTAGATATTCGGCCCTGACTTATTTATAGTTGTAGATTTGTTCAGATTGTGACTGTGACCTGGCTCTTCCTTGTTGAAGAGCAAGTATTTAAGTAAGTATTTAGTTAAGTATTTAACTTACCTTTGATTTTGCAGGAACCCACAACTGAGAAACTTTGAACTGTGAAAGAGACGTTGGAAGGTTTTTCTTTAACTTTTTATTAATTCTTTGTGAGTTTTACATCATGTACCCCAGTCTTGCTGATTACCCTTTCTACTCGTATCCGCCTTCATCCTTGAACACCCCCCCAAAAATAAAACACAAGCACACAAACAACAACATAAAGGGAAACAAAGTATAGAAAACACCGCATCACGGAAGATGTAGTATGTCACTGTGTGTCCTGCAGTATATCCCTCTGTCCTCATGTCTTCACTTGCAAATATTCACTGCAATGAGTCATTGGTCTGGTTTGAGATCTTTGGCTTCTGTGACACCATCAATAATGAATTCTCAATGAGATCCCCCACCCCCACCCCCACCCCTTTTATCCTGTTGTTGCCCTGTGTTATGGAGATCCTGCTGTGTTGGAACAGCAGGACTGCCCCTTCCAGGCATCTTAACCATTTCCAGGTGATATAGATTTTGTGATGGGCCAATTCAGAGCCCTGGATCTGAGTTTGGGGGCGGGGGTAGCTGAGCTGCTTAGCCGAGCAGCCCTCCTTTATCCAAGCCACCAGGGCGAGCTCTCCAGCACTGCTTCAGCTAGGTCACCCAATGCTGCCACCTGCAGGAGGCAGGGTCAGCTCTCATTCTTTCTTGCACTTAAGGAAGCTAACCTGCACCCACACCTACAGAACAGGCTCCACACCTACAGAGCAGGCTCCACCGGGCTGCCTAGTCAAGGTTTGGGGTCCACTCTCCAAAGTACTGCAGCCTGTAAGGGGATGGGTCAGCTTTCCCACTTGCACACCCTCAGGGCTGGCTCACACATGTCTTTGCCATCAAGGCCAGCTCCACTGTGGTGCCCAGGTGAGATACATGCCCCCCTCTCCCTAGTGCTACAGCCAGGGAGGGGCACAGATAGCTCTTCCACTCTCCTGACCCCAGACCCAGTTCTCCTGATTGCCACAGGTGGTGGGGGGTGGAGTGGCATCACCCCCTACACCTCTGCCAACCCCGCACCCCAGCCCCACCTCATGGCAGACTAGTAGCAAGACCAGCTCTCTTGTGCTCTGGACCTTAGAGCCAGCTCACCTGCATCCCCTCCGCTAAAGCCAGCTTTACTCTGATGCTCAGATGAGGTGCAGGGCTCAGCAAGGGACAGGGACAGCTTACTTGCTCTCAAGACCTTAGGCTCAGCTCTCCTGACTGTCTCAGGTGGCAAGGGGCACAAGGGCAGAGGGCATCTCCCCTCCTCACAGGCCAACTCACAGCAGAGGGGTGCCAGGGACAACTCTCCCTTGGTCCTGCTCTCATGGATGGCTTGACTGTTCCCTTTGACTAGTCTCTTGATTGCCGCAGTTGGTGTAGGACAGGGCCAGCTTACCCACTCTTATGACTCCAGAGTCAGTTCTCTCTTGATGGCCTCAAATGGTGAGGGGGAAGAGGTGGGGGAGGCATCACCTCTGTACCCAAGGCACCTCGAGGCAGATGAGTGGCAGGCCAGTTCTCCCACACTCATGTCCTTGGGCCAGATTATCCACACCCCCTACCAGGGCCAGCTCCAGTAAGCTGCCTGAGGAAGGTGCAGGGCTGCCTCAGATGGATCTAGCTCTCCAGAATGCCTCATCCAGTGAGGGACGGGGACAGTAATGTTTATCCCCTGAATATCCACCTGTCCCCAATAGCTGTCCTGATAAGCAACATCCTCCATGTTCTCTAGTGGTAATAAGAGCCATGGACATCAACGCTGACCCCTGACTTTGTAGCCACTGACTCAGAGATGGCGCTCAGTGGATGCTCAGGCTGGGACCTCACCATGGGCCCAGGTGACAGAGCTGGCCACTCACAACAGGCTCCTCCTCTCCATCCTCGAGTCTCCAGTTCCATCTCTTCACAATGCTCCAGCTGCTCCTCCTCTCTCCCATCTGATTACCACATAATGGGGACTCTTGCTGCAAGCTGGCCACATGGCTTGGCGGGTCCCTGGGTGACAACCTCCATCCATGTTGTGTGGTATGCAGACAAGCAGGTACCTGTGGCCTGTTTGTGCTGTGTATAGCATGACAGTCCACAGGTCTTTGTCTTCCTCATCACATGTTCCACTGCCTGGATTTTATTTTATTTTTATGAATCCTAGGCATAAGACAACTTTGGCCAGCAAGCCAGGCACCACGCTAGGATGAACAGAGGATTGCCATCTGCTCTGCCCCTGACTGGACTTTAGATGTTTTTAAGAGACTGAATTTTAAAGTGTTTGAATTTTTAAAGATCACAGGATTTCTAAAGTTTAGAATGTTTTATATTGTGATATTAATTTGATGTGTTGGGAATAACAAAAAGGAAATGTTGTGGTTGAACAGTGATGTGTTTACATGTCCAGTTGATAAGGGATCAATTATGCTGGCTAGTTTTACATCAACCTGATACAAGCTAGAGTTATTTTAGAAGAGGGGACCTTAACAGAGAAAATTCCCCCACCACATTGGCCTGTGGATAAGTCTTTGGTACATTGTCTTGATTGATGCATGATTTGTGAGGGTCCAGCTCACTGGGTGGTGGTGCCACCCCTAGGCAGGAGATCTAGAGTCCTATATGAAAGCAAGCTGAGCAACCCATGAGGAGCAAGGCAGTAATCAGCTTTCATGGATCTTTGAATAGTTCCTGTCTCCAGGTTTTGTCCTAAGTTCCTGTCTTGACTTCTCTGGATGATGGGCTACATCTGTTAGGTAGAATACATCTTTTTCCCCCTAAGTTACTCTTGGATATTATAAACACTTAACAATTTCTTGAGTACAGAGACTCTTCTACAGTGGTGTGGTTGTCCATGCTCTGGAAGTAACTCCTCACTCATTCTTCTGTATGTAGTCTAAATTATTTTCATTAGCTCACCAAGTAGGTGAAGTATTGTCTTTGATGTGTCCTTGCCTTCTCTTTCTGGAGTGAATATAAATAGAATTCTTATGAACAGTCATGGCACATAAAAAGTACAATCACTGTTGAAAAAATCTAAGACAAATAAATGGGAATATTCCATGTTCATGGATTGCAGTTATAGTGTTTAAATGCCCATATTGTTCACAGTGATCTACAGCTTCAATGCAAATGCTATCAAAATTCCAACTACAGTTTTTATAGAAATATAAAAGGAATCTCTAAATTTTGAAAGAAACTATAAAAGGCTTTGAATAGCCAAACCATTTCTGAGCCAAAAGAACAAAGCTGAAGTCACCATACATCCGAATCCATATATACTTTAACATTATAGGAGACATGGTAGTATGGTACGTACACAAATATAGACACATAGATTAATAGAACAGAAGAAAAAGACTCTAGAAACCAATCACACATTTATTCAGTTAATTTTTCACAAACATGCCAAGAACACACAATCATAAGACAGTCTTTAAATATAAATGGTGTTGGAAAAATGAATTTAAACTCACAGTTGGAGAGGCCTGCCCACCATCACATTCCACTGGCACCCAGAGGCCTGCCTACCATGTGGCCTGCCCACAGGAGGACCCACTATGATGAGCAAATGTGTGATGGAGAGATGGAAGAGAAAGAGAAACTGAATTGTTTGACCACTATAAAGAGAAGTGGAACTGGAGACATGAGGGTAGATAAGAATAGCCTGGTGTGAGTAGCCTGCCCTGCCACCTGAGGCCTTGGTGAACCCATGCTGCCACTGAAGGCCATGTCTGGGTCCTTGGGCATTCTGCAGCAGGGGTCAGTGTAATATCCATGGCTTATATTACCACTAAAGGCCACTCGGACACCCCTGGTCTGGACTGGTGCCTGGGACCATGTTGATGTCCAAGGGTTGTGTAGAGCTGGCCCCACCTCTCTGGTTGTAGCACTCAGGAGTGCCGCTCTGCACTAAAAGCCTGTGTAGCACTGTAGAGCAAGCCCTGGTGGCAGGTGTGTGTGTGGGTGATGGTATGTGAGCTGGCCCCGAGGGCATGAGAGTGAGAGAGCTGACTTCACCACTCTTCAGGGAAGTACAGGAGAGCTGGCCCTAGTGGTGTGGGTGCAGAAGAGTTGGACAGCTGACCAACTCAGCTACTACTCAGGCCCAGATACAGAGCTTTGAGTTAGCCCATACTAACATCTACCCCATCTGTGAACTGCTGGAGTGTGTGAAGGGGGTGGTTCTGCAGACTGAAACCTGCAGCATCTCCATGACACAGGACAACAACAGGATATCTAAGAGGAGTTCCAGTGAGGATCCAGTATTGATTGTGTAGCAGAAGCCAGAGACCTTGAACCACAACAATGACTTATTGCAATGAATGCTTGCAAGTAAAGATGTATGGACAAAAGAGTATACTGTGGTGGGATGCACTGTGACATGCTACAGCTTCTACAAGGACATTTTTGTTTGTTTGTTTGTTTGTTTTTCATTATTCTTTTTCTCAACAAGAGCAAAAAAGTTTATTTGAAAAAATTACTATGTATTGAAAATATAGATTAAAAATTATTACATCCATCCATAGCCTTGCTTTCCCCACCACAAAAGTAGAAATACTTGCTTGCTATGTAGTTCTATAGGGAGAAGGCTCCAGACTGCCATGAGTGACTGTTGAGCCAAGAATCAAAGAAGAGCAAGATGTGAGCTTTTGAGGAGTCAGAGCAGGAGCAGAGCTCGCCACATTTTTTATTATTCTTTTATATTTTATTTTCTTTTGTGGGGAAGGTTGTGAGGGCAGAGGGTAGATAAGAAGGGATGGGGAGATGAGTACGATTGGTATGCATGCTATAAAATTCACAAACAATAAAACATTTAAAAACCTCACAGCAGAATGAAATTGATAGATTTATTAATTATATACTTATCTTTTAACTGTGATGATACTATTTATACTTCAAAACATACCACAGTATTACTACTACTACTACTGCTACTATTTTATTATTATCATCATTATTTTTGCTGGTGGAACCT